>NC_058406.1:122754705-122859715 GCF_002201575.2 Neomonachus schauinslandi | reverse complement strand
TCTTTCTTTCTTTCTTTCTTTCTTTCTTTCTTTCTTTCTTTCTTTCTCTTTCTTTTTCTTTTCTTTCCTTCCTTCCTTCTTTCTTTCTTTCTTTTTTTTTTTTTAAGATTTTACTTATTTATTTGAGAAAGCACAAGGGGGCAGAGGGGCAGAGGGAGACAGAGAAACAGATTCACCACTGAGCAGGGAACCCAGCGTGGGGCTCGATCCCAGACCCCAGGATCATGACCTGAGCCAAAGGCAGACGCTTAACCGAGCCACCCAGGCGCCCCAGCAGTGGAACTTTCTGAAGAGCCCTGAACGTTTAATTATCATCAACAATTTAGCCCATTTCAAATGAGTTTTTCACAAGCCCATATACATCAGAATTTGTTTGAGAACATGAAATAAAGTTTCCTGTGGCATTTGTAATGTGGCTGGGCCCCCACTTAAGCTGGGCCTCACCATGAGCACCATCTGAGCTTGCCTACAGAAGATACACTCTGTGAATTTTGTCTCTGAGGTGTGGTTGGGAACAAGGGGAGGAAAGGAATTGAAATAGGGAGATGTCAGGACTTGACTTACTCTCTGACATGTGGCCTTTAAGTTAAGTCAAAATGAGATTTTAAGCCTGCTCTCACAGTGCTGATGTGAGGATTAGATTGATGTGAGAACACATTTAAAGCACATAGAAAGTGTCTGGCATTTAAGTGCTCAGTAAGTACTTATTGGTCATAACAGTACCATCATCTTTTTCGTGTTGCCCTTCCTCCTCCCCATAATATGCTCCCTTCTTCTTTTCACCTACCTAATCTTGCCTGTCCTCCTGCTTCCTCCTTGAAGTCTTCCTGGCTTGGTCCAGACCACATTAATAAGTTCTTTGCTTAATGCCATCTCTACCCTCACTGGGCACAGACAGCATTTTGTTTGTATTCTGCTCCAGGCACATGTCTTCTCTCTCTTGTGGAGAAAAGTAAGACAGTGGAGGTAGTGATGAGGAGCCAGAATGACTGGGACTCCATTATCTATTAGCTGTGGTGACTTAGCCTTCCCCAGCCCTGGCTTCCTCATCTGTAAAATGCAATCTACAGCTTACATTTGTCATGAGGATTTAGAGATGAATATGCAAAACTCTTGATACAGAGAAAGGAAATTATTATTTATTTATTTCTCTTTGTGTCTGCCAGAGAATCTAGCAGGAAGGACTCAGTATTCACTTCATAAAAATTAGAAATAAAATTGAATATTTTTGCAATCATTTTTTAGGTAAAGATTTTTATGAGACTGGTGCTTCCCCTACCTTCCTGAGCATATAAATCCCTTGGAAAATCTGATTTGATAGATCCAGAAGAAGGTATTTGAACTTGCATCTCACGGCATTCTGATGTTCATACCACTTGGGAAAACTGCTATAAAGTAAACTCAAAGCAAGCCTTAAACCCTCAAATATTATGTGATGCTATCTATTTCATAGAAAGAGTGCACGGGCGCCTGGGTGGCTCAGTCGTTAAGTGTCTGCCTTCAGCTCAGGTCATGATTCCAGGGTCCTGGGATCGAGTTCCACAACGGGCTCCCTGCTCAGTGGGAAGCCTGCTTCTCCCTCTCCCACTCCCCCTGCTTGTGTTCCCTCTCTCGCTGTCTCTCTCTCTCTCTGTTGAAAAATAAATAAAATCTTTAAAAAAAATAAAAGAGTGGACTTATACTAGCCTCTTAAGAATTGACTTACGCTGCTGCCCCACTGACTTGGGCAACGTGACCACCATGAAGAGGTGGGTATGTGTGGATAAGCAACATTGCCGTCTAGCTACCATTGGGTCAGAGCCATTAGCTGCTCTGGTGGGTACTGTGTCTCTAAGTGGGATCTAGATATATTTTCTCAATGGAATGAAATCCAAAATTTCATTGCATTTCAAAGCTGCATAATGTGTAATTAGAAACTAGTTACATCTAATGCCCTGAATGGAGATCCCAGGGTTGTCTCCCCACAGTCAGGAGGCTTGAGCAGATAATTATAAGCACTTCACTGTGATAATTGCCAACTTCAGAGAGCTCTAAGGAGAGAATGCCCATGGACCCGACAGCTTTGAAAAGGTGAAGCACTGTTCCAGTATCAGGTATTGTTATCAATAAAGAAATTTTATCCTTTATGAAGCTGGGATTATTAGGAGAGGGGTTCTTTTACATGTTGTTGGTTTCCTTTTCATTCATCAGTCCACAGTGAAATGGTTTTAATGAGCCATGGGCTGGACTGAGACCAAGATGAAAGTAGAACAAGGGCCGACAGGGAAGAAAAAAGAACATTCAGCCCAGGCGCATCTTCCTTTGTGCAAGGACAGTCTTAGAGGAGATTTCCTAGTGGCAGAATTTGCAGTTTGAATAGCCTCCTTGAAGTGTAAATTCATTCTATTTCTAGGCAGCAAAGGAAATATGTTTAGAGATACCCAACATATCTTAATATTCAGATAGATTTAAAATGAATAGACAACCACCTCTGGAATATATCACAGGGTATAACCCAAGCAAAGTAATTCCAGAAAAGCAAGTAGTACTCTATCTGCTCAGGCCTCAAAGCCCAGAATACAAAGGCTGGCTTGAATTCTTAGACTAGAAGCTGAAAGACCAGCCCACAAAGCAAGGGTATGTATATGTGAGTTGCATGTACTACCTCATAGAATATACTACTTGACATCACTCCTTATCAAAAATATTCCTTCATTCTAAGTCTTAAAGTGAATGGTGTTATCTCCAATAGGAGATAGGGACTCAAGTTGGGAGCAAATTCTGTGTCATATTTCTAGACTAGTATGTGAGATCAATACTCTTAGGTAGCGAGTTCAGCTCCCTGACTGTCCAGACCTCCACATCTTTGTGGTGTTCATGAAATAAAAGAAATTAGAACTTTCTGTGGTTTTTAGAAAAAGATTTGAAAGAAAGGTAAGCCAGTGTTGCTGATAGAAGTAAAGAGAAAGTTGAGGTTGGAGACAGTTATAGCTTAAGAAAACAGAAGTTTTGGGTAGATCAAGCAGTAGAATGTGAAATTCAACAGTGACCCTGTTCTATGAATATAAGCAATTCACCATATACTCTCCACAGAAAGGAAAAAAAAGTACTTTGAGAAACTATTTCAGCTGGTGTCTCAACTAGTACAAAAATTGCTCATCAAGTGAGAGATAAAATTTAAGTGGAAATTGAAAAGACAATTTGTGGTATAATGATATGCACAGAAAGCCTGTGTCTGTAGAGAAAACTGATTTGGGTGAAATCCAGAAATTTCCATAATTAAGATCTTAGGGATTTGTGAAAAGCTAGATACTTCTCTTTCAAATGGATTAGGTATCTGAAGAAATTTACATCTATCTATCCATCCATCCAACCATCCATCCATCCATCCATCCATCCATCCATCTATCCATTCAGTCTTTTTTTTTTTTTTTTAAACCAAGAGTACTGTGTGCCAGGTATTGTGCTAAGAGGGGTGATATTGAGTTTAAGGGACAGTGATTCCTAAAGGAGGAGGTCTAAGGCATGTTGTCAGAGAAGACCACTTATTATGGAACAAGGACCAATCTTGGTATAGGATTGGAAAGAAGGTAACCCTTATCGTTTACCTCATATTACCTCCATTTTCTACTCATTCTACTTTTGTGCATTAGAGCAATTTGACAGGTAGGCAAATCCACTCAACCTTATCCACCCTTGATTCCCCCGCACCAAACTGTTTTTCAAATAATCCATGATTATATGGCCCTACAAATTATACATCATAGGGAAGCTTGTCAATAAGAAATAGTAGAACTTATACAGTAATAAAAGCAGGAGATCTCACTTTGGTTTTATGTGACTTCCTGTGTGTTTCTGGTGATGTGAGAACAATTAAGGGCTCTTTCTTCTTGCTGAATGTTCTTTCCACATGGATGGGAGAATCACCATGGATGCTGATGGTTAAAGTGATTTCAGAAGGAGGACACAGAATCTGGGACTAGCTTTCTATCTTTCAGGGTCTCAATTGTCTCATTTTAGTCTACTCTTGCTCCCTTTCCTAATAACAAATGATAGAAAACACATTATGGCACAGTTATTATAGGGCCTTTTTAATATTAACTCATTTATTGGTTACCACTATCCTAGCAGGTAGATGCTATTATTGTCCCCATTTTACAGATGAGGGAAAGGGGCCCAGAGAGATTGTTAGAAATTGCACAACTAGTAGACTAGAGAGCCTGGATTCAAACTCATAAGATTTAGCCCAGAAGACTCTGAGTATACTGCCTCTCACACTAAAGTTAATCTGATGACAGAAATGTCCCTCATTCATCATATCTTCAGTCAATGTTGCATGTGACAAGAGACTCAACGAGGTTTTCCTCCCAGTGGATCTTCTATTGACTCCCATTTGATTAACTCCTACAAAGAAAGGGCAAATAATAAGAGCTTTAAAGCAGGGGCGCCTGGGTGACTTAGTTGTTGGGCATCTGCCTTTGGCTCAGGTCATGATCCCAGGGTCCTGGGATGGAGCCCTGCATCAGGCTCCCTGCTTGGCGGGGAGCCTTCTTCTCCCTCTCCCACTCCCCCTGCTTGAGTTCCCTCTCTCACTATCTCTCTCTCTCTCAAATAAATAAATAAAATCTTTTAAAAAAAAGAGCTTTAAAGCATATCTCAATGGGAACTGGGAGAATTTTGAAGCTATTTCCAAGTATGCTTTGATGGTGATCCTGGCTCCATGTCCATTGGACGTAATAAATTAGATAATAAAGATAAATGAGTTAATAAAAGGTTCTCTATAGCAGACACTCTATTACAAATATGTCTCCCTTGCTCTGCAGCCTGTAGGTAATGAGTTGCTGTCTGATGTGCAGAAACAGGGAATATTGTTTGGCTTTTAGGAGTTTCGGTCTCTCCCCTTCCTCACAGATGACTAGTGGGTGCCAGATATTCTAGAGGGTCGGCAGAAGTCCTGGACTGAACTCCTTCCCTGACTGAACCATCCCCAGATGCCTTTAACTCTCTCCCTTTAAAGCAGTAATAAAATATATCAGAAATAAAAAATCAAAGCCAGCCCCATGTAACCTTCACCTTTTCTCTTTCCTGTGAGACATTTTTGGAAACTATTTTAAGTTGTTGAAGGAACATTCCACTTGAAGAAAAGGTTAAAGCAGTCGTGACTGGGCTGAGGGGACAAAAAGCCAGGAGAGTGAGCTAAGGTTCCAGGAGCTTCATTGACCTATTTCTGCCAGTTTTGCAAAACAGTACAACACCCTCAACCCTCAAGTGGTTGGACGACAGTCAGGGCCATCCATCACAGGCAAAATCCTTGAGTCTGGAATTGTTTCTCTGCCCATCTGCCCAGGTGACCACTCAGAGGGACCATTGTGGCCAGGCTGTCTTGAGCATTGGGAGAACAGGAAAATGTCTTCATCCACCAAACTATTCTCCCTGACTTTTCCTCCTTTTTCCTTTCCTTTGGGACCTGGAAGGGTACATTTTGATTGAAGGGAAACGGAAGTCTAAAAGTGAACTCATCTAGATGTGGTCATGAATGTTTTTGTCCCAGCCGTGCTAGATATGATCTAATCGGATGCCTTGGGCCACTGAGAATATGTGGGGCTTTGCTTGGATTCATAGGACCCAATCACAGCTCAATTTCACATTCCACTGCTTGATTAACCCCAAACTTGTTTTCTAGTTTAGAATTGTAGCTATCATTGACTTCAACTTTCTCTCTGCTTCTACCAGCAAGGAAACCCCATTGTTTCCTTGTACTGGTTTGCTTTATTTTCTCTCATTTTCCTAATCAAGGCAGTTTCTTTTGAATAATTCAACTTTGGACCAAACTATAAAGATGCTTGTTTACATGTCTGAATCTTTAAGGCGGTAAGACTGTGCCTTCCCAAAGTGACACAGCAACACAGAATAGAACTCAAGAAATGTCCATTAAGTAAGCAAATAAACATTTGGGTCACTGTCCTGCACTGGAAACCAGCCGCATCACATCCTTTCTTTCCAATGACTGTAGTAAACTTCTTGGTTCTTGGTGCCATTTCCTTAAGTGTGAAGACTATGCTTTACCACTATGAACTGTGTGACTCAGGGCAAGGTTTCTTAACCTCTTAGTACCTCAGTGTCCTCATTTATAAAAGTGGCCCTAAAATAGGACCTCCTTCCTTGGGCTGTTGGAACGATTAAATGAGATAATCCATGTGAAATCCTTTAGCATGGCTTGGCTTATAGTACCTGTTGTTCCAGGTTCAAAGCCCATGCTTCCTGCAGAATACCCAAGGATTGAATTACTCTTTTGTGTCGATGGACACTCTGATGCTGAGCACATTTTCAGAGCAGAGATGACTGCTCTGTCTTTTGTGTAGGCTACACTGAGGGGCCTGGCTTCATGCTGCCGTGTCTGAAACTCTGATGTCTCCTGCTCTACTACTAGTAGCATGCGACAAAGTACTGCAAACTTAGAGGCACAAAATAACCCCACCATAACACATTCTATGGGCCAGGAATTCAGAAAAGGTGCCGTGGGGATGGCTTGTTTCTTCTATAGTGCCTGGGTCCTCAGCTGAGAAGACTCTAGTGGCTAGGGGCTGGCATCACTGAGGGCGTTGTCACTCACATGTTTAGCACCTGGGCTGGTGTGTTAGTTTCCTAGGGCTGCTGTAAGAAAATACTATAAATTGTGTGGCTTACAACAACAAAAATGTATTCTCTGACAATTCTGGAGGCTAGCAGTCTAAATCAAGGTGTTGGCAGGGCCATGTTCCCTCAAAAGCTCTAGGTGCGGATTCTTCCTTGTATCTTCCAACTTCTGGTGGCCCCAGGTGCTCTTTCGCTTGTGGCAGCATGATTTCACTCTCCACCTCTATCTGCACATGGCTGTCTTTCCTGTGTGTCTGTGTTTTCACATGATGTTCTTCTCTCTCTGATAAGGGCATGTTAAGGGCCCTCATTTTAACTAATTACTATATTTCCAAATAAGGTCATATTCTGAGGTACTGAGGGTTAGATCTTCAGCATATCTTTTTGGGTGGGGGGCCACAATTCAACCCTGTAGCAGCTGGGATGAACTCAAAGGCTGGGCTGAACTGGCATTATTGACCAAAGTACCTACATGTGGCCTTTCCAGGTGGCTTGGGTACCTCACAGCATGGTGGCTAAATTCTGAGAGGGAACATCCTGAAAGTGAACATTCCAAGAGAACCAAATAGGAGCTGCATGGCCATTTATGACCCAGCCATGAAGTCACACAGCATCACTTCTGCTTTACTCAATTGGTCAAACCAGTCACCGTCTACCCAGATTCTACCTCTTGAGGGGAGGGATGTCAAAGAAATTGGAGACCATGTTTTAAATCACTCACCTTCTGCTCCCACAACACACATAGCCTGGGAATAGTTTTTCTGAATCTGCTCATTAAGTTTCCATATTAAAATACAGAACGGGGCGCCTGGGTGGCTCAGTTGGTTAAGCGGCTGCCTTCGGCTCAGGTCATGATCCCAGGGTCCCCGGGATCGAGCCCCGCATCGGGCTCCCTGCTCGGCGGGGAACCTGCCTCTCCCTCTCCCTCTGCCTGCCTCTCTGCCTACCTGTTCTCTCTCTCTATCTCTCTGTCAAATAAATAAATAAAATCTTTTAAAAAAAATACAGAACACTGGGTCTCCTCTGAGGAAGTAGAAAGGTTATTCTCTCCCACATTCCCATAAAACATTTTTCAGTGTCATTTTGAAGATAGGATACTAGGCTCAACTACTCTATATTTTAATTTAAAAATCAAAGAACTTTAAAGAAGAAAAACTAGACTGGGAAAAAGTATTTTTGAAAAAAAAAAGAATTTTATATGAGCTGAAAATAGATGACATAGCTGGGGTGATTACAAGCTGTTGCCAGGAGGCGGGAGGAGTCTGTCAAGTGAGAATGCTGTGATTCCACGGTAATAAGAATTCAGGCTGCAGCTTAAGCTTAGTTGTTGCTGCTTGATTTTAGAGAACAAACTGCCAAAATATTGTGGAGCGACAATGTGAAAATCAGATCACCCTATTTTTTTTCTAATAAATTTCTAAATACACCCAGTGCATACTTTCTTACTGAGCTTTTAAAAATGGGGTCTGGAAAAGCAGATAAATACGTGACCATCTACTGTAGGGCCAGATATTATAAGAAAATATGACTGACTACATATGTTTATCAAAAACAGGTATCAAGATGTTCACAGCAGCACTATTTGAAATAGGCCCCAGTTGGAAGCTACCATAGTGCCCACCACAGCAGAATGGTACAGTGTGGTATATTTGTAGTGGGATATCATACTGCATTGTGATGAGAATAATCTATAGCTACACCCAACAGTATAGATGAATCTCACCAACACTGGTGAGGGAAATAATACAGATACAGAAAAGACTAGGCCATATCATTTCAGTTTTATAAAGTACAAACCCAGCAAAACTAATCTCTCCTGTTGTAAGGCCAGATAAGAGTTGCTCTTAAGGGGAAGAATGGCTGGAAGGGGTCGGGGAAAGAGTTTCTGGTGATTTTTGGTTTCTTGATCTGGGCGCTGGTTGCATGGTTGTGTTCAGTTTGTAAAGCTATGCACTTCTAATATGTACACTTTTCTGGATGTATATTTTGCCACAGTAAAAAATAAAGTACTTACACTCAGATAACCACCAGGCTATGACAGAAGAGTGAGTATTATTGAAGAACACAGAAGAACCCATGTGGAGATTTTCAGTGCTCATATCCAAATGATTGATTTTCTTGGCTTTTCTGGTGATGTGTTTTAATTCAACAAGGTATTTTCATTTTAATGATGGTAAAATGGGTATTGTCACCTAAATCTCCAAAGAGATTTCTGGTCTGAGAATCAAGGAAATATAGGGGTCTTTGGAGGCAGAAAATTGCTCACTTGTCCCTTTGAAAGTACCTAAGACTGCAGGACAGAACCATTGGCTCCATCAGCTGGGGAGGAGAGGGACTAAGGAGGATGACAAAAATGCCCACAGAAAATATGGGCTTTGCTGGATTCCCAGTTTACTTCCATTGCCTTCAGATTCAGGGCTCTCTGTTACTGGGATCTTCTAGGATGCCAGTTTTCACTCCACCTTTCCTCCCTCACGTCCATTACCCATGTCCTACTTCCCATGATATTCACATGGAAGTCTATGAAAACGCTTTCTCCTTTTAGTGTCCTCCTTGTTTTATTTTCCTCGAGTGGGACTAATGGCCACCTGTCTTTGGGGTCTTATTGTTTTGTGACAAACCACCCTCAGCAGATTTCCTTGAGACCCATTTGCTCAAGGGCCTTAGAGTTTTTTTGGGGTGCAGACCAAGCTTCCAGACTCTCTTGCTCTGCAATAAACTCGTTACAGGTTAGGTTGAAGATGGTACACGGCGTGTTTCCTGTGCATTGGCAGTAAAGGAATGGGGCTCCAAGGTTATTCTGTCAAGCTGGAAGCAACTCCCTTGGAGAAGACTGTGTCACTTGGGCCGATTCAAAAGAGTGCCTAATGAAGGGAAAAGGCAATCGTGGGCCAAGGCATGAGCTGAGCAATTCCTTGAATGCAGCCATAGAGAATGTTTTTCCAGGCACCACGTACACATCACTGGCTTGAGCAGCATTCTGCTTTCCCTGTCTTGGTGAGGTGAGCAGCACATTTAATTTCAGCTCCTGTGGCCTTCTGCAAACCACCTCAGCTCAACTCGATTCCTCAGCTGTGTTTGCTCCTCTGTTCTTGGAGAACAGCATTTTCACTTGGTTTAAACTGTGAGGCACTGTCTGAGCAAGCAGATTGGTTACTAATAAGGAAACTGGCACTGACAGCTTTTTAGGCTCTGATGAGAGAAAAGAGATGTCTTTACATCAGAATGGTTTCACTCTCAATGTAGCATATCCACTGGTTGAAATTTAGAGAGAGAGAGAAAAAAATTTAATTGTCAGGCTGTGGTGCATAGTGTCAAAGTTACTTAGGTTATGAGAAATACAACTTTTCAACAGCTTAAAGGCCATAGGCTCCTCTTTTTTTCTTGTATGGGCAGCTCAGACAAGGATCCAGAAGCCCCACCCTATAATTCAGTTCCATCAGACACTCAACAGAGGAAAATAGGAGGAAATAAGAAGTATTTGACTGTAGTGTTAGCTATGGAATGTTCCCTGCTAGTCATATGATTCTATTAGCTAAGCTCATTCCTGTCAGATTAATGGATATATCAGAGATATTTAGAATTAGAAGGGTCCAAAGAGATAATCTAGTCCCATGTTCTCATTAATTTTTTTTAAATTAAAAAACAACAAACCTAGGTTCAGAGAGATTAAGTAACTTGAAATGCTCTGTCAGTGACAGAGCTGGGACTGGAGTTCAGTCTTGTAGCTCCTGGCTCACTAAGGGCCTATTCATTGTACTACTCTGATCACCCACTTTTTATAGACATTTTTGAGAGTCAGAATGATTTCTTGCTTGAGAGGTACGTGTCTCTAGGATAGGACCATTTGAAGGATAATCAGGAAAGATATGAGACAAATATCTTTTGTCCCATGCCTTCCTTTCTTCATGAATCCATAATATCAAGCCATTTTCAGAGGGACTGAACACAAAGGATTTCTAAGGAGCCTGGGTCCAATCTGAAATGACTCTACAGGAGTTGGCTGTGCCCTCGACATATTCCTGGTATATAGGGCCCTACTGGACATTCTGTAGAAACATCTGCACATGGGGGCTGCTCTGATTTAAGCCTAAGCCTTCAGTTCTTGGTGGGATTCCCAATGCCACCTCCAGTCTGAGCCATCATTCTCAAATATCCAAGAGAGGAAAAATGTCCCCCTTTCTCTCTGAAATCTTTCTGATGTTGGAAGACCTAGGACAGAGGCAAACCTTTCAAAGACTTTTCTGTTGGGATTTAAATTTATGTCTAGCAGACTTTGGACATTAGAAGATAATAGTATTTACCTAGATAAATTGCCTTTCCTGTGGCATTGTTTATCCTTGGAAGACATCCATAGTGAGTCTAAGAGAAGATTCTACTATCTTCTGCACTCAGATAAAACTCAGTGCTGAGATTTGCTGGGCAGGATTTATAGTTAATAATGGTAGAGGTAAAACAAGTCACAGGTAATACTGTGCCACACATCGCAGATCCCTATACAGTTAAATGAGCTGACACTTCAAGTTTCTTGCCTCTCTGTGACTAGTACAGCTGTTACAATTAGAGGGGCCATCCCTGGGAATCTTGGGGATGCTTTAGAAAGATATTTCAGACATCCAACCTCTTCTATTTGCTTGTACATATCCTCCAATATATCTCCTATTCCCTAACTTATTCAACAAGTATTTCTTCAACACTTGCTAGAGTCTCTTCGAGCAAACTGATAAATGAGCTTTTATTAAGCTCTTACTCTCTGCCAAGCACTTACACATACATTGTCTCAGTGGTGCTCAAAGTACTGTTGTGCATTAGGTTCTTTTTTTTTTTACATATCCTGAAGCCGTGGTTCAGAGAAATTAGATGAATTGTTCAAAATACAGAAATGCAGAACTGTGACTCAACCCTGGGTCTTCTGGTTTGGGGTTCTGGGTAGTTTCTGTTACATCTGCCTCTTCTAACAGTGTACCCTCAAACATTGAAATTGTTGACAAGAAAACAGTGTGGTTATTTTTTTTATTATTATGTTAATCACCATACAATACATCATTAGTTTTTTGATGTGGTGATCCACGATTCATTGTTTTCGTACAACACCCAGTGCTCCATGCAGTACGTGCCGTGCCCTCCTTAATACCCATCACCGGGCTCACCCATCCCCCCACCTCCTCCCCTCTAAAACCCTCAGTTTGTTTCTCAGGGTCCATAGTCTCTCATGGTTCATCTCTCCCTCCGATTTCCCCCCCTTCATTTTTCCCTTCCATCTCCTAATATCCTCCATGCTATTCCTTATGTTTCACAAATAAGTGAAACCATATGATAATTGACTTTCTCTGCTTGACTTATTTCACTTAGCATAATCTCCTCCAGTCCCATCCATGTTGATGTAAAAGTTGGGTACTCATCCTTTCTGACGGCTGAGTAATATTCCACTGTATATATGGACCACATCTTCTTTATCCATTCGTCTGTTGAAGAGCATCTCGGCTCTTTCCACAGTTTGGCTATTGCGGACAGTGCTGCTATGAACATTGGGGTGCATATGGCCCTTCTTTTCACTACATCTGTGTCTTTGGGGTAAATACCCAGTAGGGCAATTGCTGGATCATAGGGTAGCTCTATTTTTAAATTTTTGAGGCACCTCCACACTGTTTTCCAAAGTGGCTGTACCAACTTGCATTCCCACCAACAGTGTAAGAGGGTCTGTGTGGTTATTTTTAGCAAAAAGAACCCACCAAACCCAGAATCTTTGGCTTGGTCAACATGCTAATTTAACTATACTCAATATGTAAGCTATAGTGATTTTATATAATGGATGATAAATGCATCTATCTACCTAGAAATTATTAGCATGTCTTTTGACAACAGATTTACCTTCATCATTTGACCTAAACTAATTTAAAAACTCTTTTTATTTTCTGGGTTCATCTTAATTAAAAAAAAAAGTAATTTGGCAGACAAAATCAACCTGGGACTACCGTGGATCATAACCCTAAAGACCCAAATGTAGACAACAATAAACAAGTACAACATTACTAATGGCTAAAACTCCAAGAGAAAAAAAGCAGAAAGCACACACCAGACACCCTGCAGAAACAATTAAGTTCTTTAAGAGTCTTATAGTGTTAAATCTGGAACCATCACAGCTAAGAGGATAAGCTTTGGAATCTGAGAAAGCTGACTCAAAATTAGGCTCTGCCTGTCACGTAAAGCTACCAGCAATCAGAGTGCTAAACCTGCACTAAACCCCAGGTTCCTTCTCTGCAAAATGTTGGGGGTGGTCGGAGCAGTGGACCATGATAATACTTCCCTCATAGGATTGTGGGGAGGCATAAATGCCCCTAGCACAGGGTGGGGCACATGGAAAGTGTATCATAAGTGGCAGCTATTTTTAGTATTATTAAATATGATATGTAATGATATACAAAATCATAACCTAGCTTTATGCATTTTTACTCAATAAATTAAATTTGTATCAGGCAAGCTAAAGAATTTCCTGGATTAAACATCTGATGAGAGCTCAGACAGGTTGACCTTTATAGTTCATTCCAACCTTGAGGGTCTTGATTTTATAAGCCTTTTTAGGGGTCTAGTGCTAATTGTAAGCAAGGTACTGGTGTCATGTTATTTTCAAGTAAATAGAATGTTAATGAATAGATAAACAAAATATACTGAGAAAGAAAACCATAGATTGAACACATGCATTCATCTCCACTCCTGTGCAAAACCTCACAGTAAAGGAATTTAAAATGCATGAACCTATGAGAACAAGAGAAAGGAGAGATGGTGAGAGAGAAAAACTCAATTTTGGAAGCGGGAAATCCAACAGAAGAGAGTAACATGCTTATTAGACTAGGGACAGTTGAAAGCTGCTTGTCTGCAGGGGAGAGAAGGCAACGGGAAGGAATGAGAAAGCAAGCAAGCCAATTTTGAGGTAGAATCTTGGAAAGACTTAGAGTAGGAAACACATGGAATCCATGAAGGCAAGAGTGGGAGCAGGGCTGAAAGCAGGATGCTTGGTTGAGAGTTTGTAAAAGGAACACTTGGGACCCCAGGTCTCTCCCTTACCAGTCAGCTAGGTGCTACCCAAGTCCCACCCCTCTCCCAGCTTTGCCCCCTTTACCTCTGGCCATCTCATAAGAATTTTTCTGATGTTGTCACAGCCTGCTTTAGTTCACTCAGCTGCAAAGCATGGATATAGAACCTTCTTCTTTTCCACCAGTACTTACTAACACAACAACATGAGGTAACGATGTTTGATGAACTTTACTACAGAGAAAAGGAAGACCTAAATCAGATACCATCTGTCACTATTTTTAGATTCCACTGTCATGTCCCTATGAAGACAGTCCTCTACTGGCTTTCAGTCCCCTCTGTCCCTAGCCTTCTGCCACTGGAACAAGGGCCTACTCTTGTCCCTGCTTGGAAGTCTCCTTTATCTTGTCCTCCCCAGACCTACAGTCAAAGTATGGGAAAACCTGTTGACAACGTAATAGACAATATAATGGTTGACAACATATTGATGTATCTTGCCCAATCTGAAAATAGAATTCATCAATGTTAGAGTAATGAGTTCTCTCCATGTGAGGCATTTACAGTTGGAACACTCCTTTGTTCACAGATCTGCAAGACCAATGAGTAGGTACTTTGATCTGTGCATGACTTAAAAAAGACACCAAAATGAACCCCCGAGAATAAATGGGAGAGGACTTACCCTCACAGGTATATTCCAAATTCTATCCAAAAAGCATATGCTTCTAACAACTCTCAGAACCAGTTTTTTTTTTTTTTTTTCCAATCCCAGATATATCAAGATTGGGACAGAATCTCTGAGCAGTAAGAGACTGTTGGGATCTATCTCTAATACATCATTTGGCTTCCTATTTCCTTTCTGATTTCCCTAGACAGTATTTGTTGCTCTCTTACTAGTGTTTTTATTCTTGTATGTTTATATAAACAACAATAAAATTATAGCTCTTATCATAGCATACTATTGTTATTTGTTAGAGGGACTGTCTACTCTGGTAAGTTGTGAGCTCTTTGAGGAGCATTTTATTCATCTTTATATTCCTGGCACATAGTAGGCACTTGGTAATGCTGCTGCTGTGTTGAATTGGCTGTGGTAAAAGAACAAAATGCTTCTCCTCAGTCAGCGTTTGTTTTCTAGGATCCATTCCAATATACTTCCAACTCAAAAATGTGATTTAAGAGATAGGCAGAGGGTGAATTGAGCTGAATGTTTTGCAAAAACACCTTGTCTTTAAAGGTGGGGGAAAAAATCAGCCACCTTCCCAAGATAGCTATTCTATCCCACATCTTGAAGCAATGAAAAGATGAGTGCTATGATCAGAGAAGACCCTCAGAAAATAGATAAAAACCCAACTCTAGTAATGCAGCCATTAGCCAGGAGGGAAATGACGAAGGATATCATTATCATCCTTATATTTTTAGTTCTTTGGTGACAGGTCAGATTTTTGAGAATCAGAAAATGATAAAAATAATCTTGTTATTCCACAAAGGAGGCTCTCTATATATATCAAGCTGATTTTGAGCACTGCTTGGGAATGTTGAGAAAATATTTTTAAGTGTTAGTGAAATGATAGGCTTTGGGGGCAGACCCAGCCTTACTTTATAAAAGGTTTCTCTTGTTGGGGGAGGAGGTGTTGAGAGGTTTTAGGGATGTTGGCGTCATAAAAAATCAGCAGTCGATGCAGGTTTTTATTTCCCAAATTTTCAAGAAAAGGGTCCACATGGTAGAATTTCATGAGGTATATAGAAAATTGAAAATTGCTTTTGATATTATTAGAGGTGCCTGGGGAGTCTTCCTGGCCCCACCAGATGACCATGCTATCCAGATCTTAAGGCTCCTTTGTTTTTCCTTATTTTCAAATTGCAGGATTCTGTAGGATTCCTTTTGCAGCTTCCTTTTGTAGCTGTTGGTGAGTGACCCCATAGCCATGTATCTAAAGAGACTTGGGGCTCTGGATTTCAGTTAGAAATGACCTTCTATTTATTTAGGATATTTGCTTCTTTAAATACTCGGCCATCTGACTCTCTAATTGTTTAGGATTAGTCATAAGTTAAGTAGGACAGAGAAAATGTTATAAATAGTTTATTGCATATCCATTCAAGAACTTTAGTCTAAGTTTATATATCCTAACCACTAAAAGACAGAGCTTATATGTTTATTTAAAACGTTGTTTGGGGGCGCTTGGGTGGCTCAGTTGGTTAAGCATCTGCCTTCGGCTCAGGTCATGATTCCGGGGTCCTGGGATCGAGCCCCATGTCAGTTCTCTGCTCAGCAGGGAGTCTGTTTCTCCCTCTGCCTCTGCTGCTCCCCCTACTTGTGCTCTCTCTCTCTCTCTCTCAAATAAATCTTAGAAAAAAACCCAAGATACTTTAAAAAATAAAAAATAAAACATCGGTTCCTGTTTCATTTAGAATGTACAAGTCTAATATGAAAAATGATTCTGTAAGATTTACATGTAAGTTGCTCTTTTCCTCATACTTATTTCACTACCTTTTTATTTCTTGTTTTTTTTTAGACTGAATTTGACCCTTTGAATGTATTCCCTTTATGTCTTTTTTGAATATTTTTAAGAACATGAATTAAAAATATAAGTCCACATGTCAAGTAAACTGTACACTTATTTCTTTGGAGTGTGGAAGTGATCTGAGTTTATTTTACTAAATAGTGTAATTTTGGTACGTTGGGTCTTAGTGTGGCCAAAGAGGCCTGATGAAACTGAAATAACACTAAATGTAATATTAAGAAATATGGAGAGGTCAAAGAACAATATTCCACATTACTACAGTAAACAGAGTGCTAGGACAATGGAACTTTTAAGTGGCCCGAGTCATTCATTGTGCCCCAGGACGGCTCTCGCACTCTGCATCAGTGACATCAGGTGTTGCCTCTTTGAGGTGATTTGAGGAGTTTGGAGTTATTTGCTTCAAAATAGCCACTACACCAGTAGACCTGCCAGGGCGCACATGGCCCTCCATCTGTCAAGCACTTAGACTTAGGCACTGAAGGCCTCCTGCAGAATGCAAACATGTTACTAGGAGGGACAGTACATCAATATATAGCATACAGTGCCCTTAATTATCAAGTTAACTGGCCTGTCTCTTAAATTCGGCTCACAGAAAAGAGGGAAGGAGAAGGAAGTCTGGAGAGGCATTATTGTTCTGACCCAAATGGAGGGTGCACTGTGGAGTCCATCTCTGGGAAGCCAGTGTTGGGGGCGGGGAAAGGAGAACACTTAGAGAAGGAAGGAGGAGGAATCAGGTGGGGACCACAATGACTTCACAAAGTTGCTCTAAGGCTACAGTTTCCAGTTTGGCAGAGCCACTTGAAATATAAAGTATTTTCAGTGGAGATTTATATAAGCTGTCTCCAGTTTCTCATGGATTTCTGCAGGTCAAGGACTCTGTTGTTATAGTAGCAGGAAACATACCCTCTTTGGATACTCTGCAGCCCTGCAGCACCAAGCAGGAGTCTGGTGCAGGTAACTTGAGAGGTCCAGCACTCCCTGGGAAGACGGGTATTGGGAAATTCTGGCTGACAGGCATGAGCTGCATCCCACCCCGAATCTTCCTGGAGTTCCTGCACTCCTGACAGTCACGTGTCCTGGAAGCATTCTCCTCATTGCAGCATGAGAAAGAAACGTAGGAGTATATCACCATGACTTGGGACTTGCAAAAGATGTCAAGAAGGAGGGTGGGTCAAACATAAGAAAATATGCTGTGGTTGGGGAGTCCAAATGGTTGTAGCCAGTGCCCTCTGGATGCTGTATGCTCTGTTGGTGCCCATCGCTTTGATGGGCCTTTCCAAGTCTTTTGATGAGCTCTCAAAGCTTTGGTAAAGTGTGCTGACAGATCGCTGATATTCATGAGCCTAAGTAGAAAAGGAGGCTATAGTTTGCCAGCCTTCTCCATCGGATTCCTGAGGAGCTAACCTATAATCATAGGGCAGTTATATAAACATCTCACTGGGGAACTGGCCCTTGGGCAGATAATTTTTCTTACTTTTCTCTTTCTGCCCACAAGAGGCATGACGTGGTGGGAAAGAAGAGGACTTAGAGTGACGAGAAAACCATGCGTTCATCTGCCTTCTAGCAATTTAAAGCTCATGTCACTCAGGAAAGCTAATTTAATCTCATTGAACCGCATCTCTAAAACCCAGATGATTATAATAATTGCTTCATAGAGCTACTGAGAATATAAAATAAGGTCAGGAGTAGAAATTTGACATATATCAAAATAATATTTGTGCAATTCCCAGTGGCATGGGCTAGCTTCTGTTCAGGTAGCCTTTCTGACAGGAAAAATTCCAGGGTTCCCCCTGAGTGGACTAAGCTTTGGAAGCACTTCCCTTGGATTTTAGATGTGAAAGGAATCTTAAAAATTATCTTGTCCAGCCATCATACTTTAGTTTCTTTTGCATTTAAAACTTATTTTTAAAAAAAGATTTTATTTATTTATTTGAAAGAGAGAGAGAGAGAGCACAAGCAGGGGGAGTGGCAGGAGAGGGAGAAACAGGCTCCCCACTGAGCTGGGAGCCCAATATGGGGCTCAATCCCAGGACCCCAGGATTGTGACCTGAGCCGAAGGCAGACGCTTAACTGACTGAGCCACCCAGGTGCCCCTTAAAACTTATTTTTAACAGAGAAATGCTTCATATAGTTTTAAAATAAAATATTTGTCATGAAAATAAATTTCTTATCCCCACTGCATCTCAGATCCCACTCTGTAGAAGATAATATCTTGCCGAATTCAATTTTAGACATTATCTTGTATCTAGTGCTCTAATATATGAAAATTTAGTTCATTAGACTTACCATCTCCCTATCCAGCCTCCCAACATAGTCTTATCACTATTGTTAGTTTCTTCATGGGGTAACTTTGTGACTGCAGAAGGTATGCCATTTTATTTCTAAATTTATCATGAAGCTATAATCCTTAGCTTCACACTTTAAAAGATGAAGCCATTGGCCCCCCGCTTTCCTTTACCCCTCTTCCCACTTCCCAGTGTCCATCATTTGAATTTTTATGTCTTGTGTTGCTAAAGTTGGTGACATTTACATTCTGTTTTATGATCATAATTGTCTCATGTCTTTTTTTTTTAAAGATTTTATTTATTTATTTGTCAGAGAGACAGAGAGAGAGCACAAGCTGGGGGGAGCGGCAAGCAGAGGGAAAAGCAGGCTCCTGCTGATCAGGATGCCCAATGTGGGACTCTATCCCAGGACTCCGGGATCATGACCTGAGACGAAGGTAGATGCTTAAACGACCGAGCCACCCAGGCATCCCTTAAGTGTCTTGTTTATAAGTTGTTTATAAAAGGTTACAGTCAATAAACTGTTTACCTAAGTGTGGTTAAGTAAATGTGGTTTACTCTAGAGCCAAGTGGAAGACAATGATTACACTGCTTCTTGTCAGCATTTTGGTTTTTTGTTTTTTTAAAGATTGATTCATTTTCTAAGGATTTTATTTCCAACAGGAATTATACTTAATAGCAAAACCAAGAAGTTTACACTTAAAGGAATATTCAGGCAGTATATGTGAAGATTCTTCTTTATTCTCCATATTCTTTGTTGTCAAGTGCATTATTCCTGACTATCTCCCACCATGAGAAAAAAAATAGCAGTACTGTTATTGTTCACGATTCTTGTGAGTTCATGTGGGAAACTGTATGCATTGAAACAATATAGATCTGTATTTCTGCAATTCTGTAATACCATTATTGAATGCTGGTTATTGTTAGATACGATGCAATATCATACATCAAGCCACTTGTGAATACTGGCTTCTAATGACTCCCTCAAATGTTTTTACTGTATTTCATTGATGATGACCACGGATGAAGTTCTTATCCATAATATGCAGGAAAATGTGAACAATAATTTGTGTTCTGGTTATGTTGAATTTACCACTTGGAATTTTATAACATAAATCTAGAACAATACATCTTTCAAATCTGTCTTTTGAATTCTTTATGCAGCAACCACTACATTCCTAGAAAGTGATTATGTTAATGTTAACTGCACCCTGCCTTCCATTCATTGGCACCAGCAGAGAGGAATGCAAAAAGAGGGCTCACTGGCACAAGGAAGGGCTATCTCTCATCAGGCATAGATTTAGCTGACCTGGGAAAGCGTAATGTCCTCACATCAAGTGGAGGCAGAAGGGAACATTAGTCGGGGTCACATAGAATAAAGGATACCTGCTGCCACCTGGGTTGGCCTTGAGTGCTAAGGATCAGATATAGCACCATAAAACAAAGCCCGATCAGAGTTAACACATGGGCCCACACATGTAGCTTAAGTCAAGGGTCCGTTGGTGTTGAACTTGTCCTACATCCAGTGTTTGAGAGAGTACACTGCCATTCTGGTAGCCCAGTCTCACATGACTCTATGAAGAATTTATGAACCATGCAGCATGAGCATTCCACTTGCCAGAATGTCCTTCTGGAACCAGGGTCGGCCCAGGACCTCAAGAAACCTTTTGGCGTATGGGTAGGGCAGATGATAAGAGAGCATGAGGAAGGGGATGAAAGAAGACCAGGGCCCACATGGATCCTGGTCTGGGCTAAGGTGCTTCCCAGGAGGGTTCTGCTGACCCTGGCTGGTCCCAGGCTCTGGAGGAGGCCTTAGGAAATTTCAAAGAAGATATTTCTGAAGACCAGATCCCATTCAAAATCAGATCTGAGCTTGGGTCTCCCCATCTGGCTCTAAGTCTCAGGCCCAGGAGGAAATTTAGAACTTCAAGGAACTGCACTCCTACAGGGCAGGGGTCTCAGGGTGGTACTGCTTACAAGTGTGAAATGTGGTGTTTTTCAGTTTATGCATTTGTGGAAATGACTTTTTCCACCCTAATCCTTGATTGTTAGTTTAGTATGGAATTCAAGGCTGACAGTCATTTTAACGCAGAACCTTGAAGGCCTTTCCTCCACTGTCTTCTCAGATTCAGTACAGCTGACGAGAGGTCTGATGCTGGTGAGAGTGTTTATTTTTTTGTAAGTATCTTTTAAATTTCTCTTTTTCCTGCTGAAGCTTCTTGGTATCTTCTCTTTATTACTGAAATACTGAACTTCTATAATGCTGAGCCTGGATGTGTATATGTGCACGTGTATATGCATGTATGTAATTTAGATAGCTCATTGCCTTGGACACTTGATTGGCATCTTAATTTGTACACTCATGTCCTTTGACTCTTGGAAAATGCTTTGTGATATCTCTTTGATGATTTCCTCCCTTTTGTTTTCTCTCTCTGTCGCTCCATTGATTTGATATGAGGCTTACTGGTCTGATCCTCTATACATCTTACCTTTTCTCTTAGTTTTTCACTTCTCTGTGTCCCACTACCTGGTGATTTTATTAGATTTTATCCACAATTTATTTGAATTTCAGAGCCATATTTTTATTTTACAATAGTCCTTCCTCATTAGCTATTTGTGTTTTGTTGATGCAATAATTTTTTTGCTCTTTCTAGGAATATTAATGAAAGAGTTTTTAAAAGTTAAACTTTTAAAAGTTTTTCTAAAGTATGTCTGTTCCTTTCAGAGTTACATATTCTGCTTGTTTATTTTGGTTTCTCTCTTGTGTTGTAGAATTTCTTCAAAAGTCCAATGATATTTGGCTGTTCCATCATATTTAGGAACTCAGACAATAAACTGATCTTGAGGTATGTGTGTGTGTGTGTGTGTGTGTGTGTGTAGGGGTGTGTGTGTATGTAAGGGAAAGGGGAGTGGCCAATGCTTGCTGGCTGGCCATTCCCTTTAATGTGATGTGGGGAAGTAGGCAATAGTCCTGGGGACCCATAACTGTCGGGTTGGAGGTCTTTTCTCTGTGGGCATTCCATTGCTTTGGAAAAGAATCCTCTTGTTATCTGTGAAGTGGGTGTATTAATTTTCTAGGGCTGTCATAACAAAATACCATGGACCCTGTGGCTTAAACAACAGAAATTTATTTTCTTACGGTTATGGAGGCTGCAAGTCCAAGATCACGGTGTTCGCAGGTTTGGTTTTTCCTGAGGCCTCTCTGGCCAGTGTCAGTCATCTTCTCACTGTGTCTCCTTATAGCCTTTCTTCTGAGTTTTTGTGTCCCTGGTGTCCCTTCCTCTTATAAATGCAGCAGACCGACTGGATTAGGACCCACCCTAATTATCTCATTTTAAGTTAATTACCTCTTCTTTAGGGCCCTATCTCCAAATATACCCACAGTCTGAGGTACTGGGGGTTAGGACTTCAACATATGAATTATGGGAGGTTACTTTTCAGTCCATAACAGTAGGTAGATAGATGTCTATCAGTCTGCTAATTAGGAGAGGGTTTAAAAGTACAAGATCAACTGTTGGGTCAAGAGCAGGATTTCTTAACTTTGGCACTTTTGACATCTTGGGCTGCATAATTCTTTGTTGTGAGACCTGTCCTGTGCATGGAAGGATGGTTAGCAGCATCCCCGGCTTCTACCCACCAGATACCAGTCATGACAACTAAAACTGTCTTCAGACATTGACAAATATCCCTGGGAGTAAGGCAAAATTCCCACCCAGTTGAGAACCAATCTGTAGCTTTCTCTATTTTAGGAAGTCTTAGGGCAGAATATAGATGAGTATGGATGATCAATGCACTATATTTAAGTAAATATTCTCCTACCTCACCACCCAATTATAAATGAGAAAACTGAGACTCTGAGAGAAGAGGTAATTTGCACACAGTTGCATCTAACAATAGTAAAGAGACATGATTGGAATCCAGTTCAATTGGCTGCCAGTCCAGTGCCCTTTCCAGGAACTCAACTCTGCTGCTTCAGCATGATTTATTAGTAAACACACTGCCATTCTCTTCAGAAAGACTTCCTCTCTTTAAAGGAAAAAGTCCCCAACAAATTATTGGATCCTTTAAAATAATAAACTCTAGTAATAGCAAAAGCTTTTGGGAGGAACCCTTTTGAATTTTTTAAAAAAGAACTTAAACTCTTACCTCAGTAGGAAACTGTTTTAAACCGGGAGGGTTGAGAGTGGATAGTTACTGTGTTCTATCCTCTATTAAGTGATTAACAGATAACAGATAACAGATAAAATATTAACTTCATTCATTCATTCATTCATTTATTCTTTTAGTTATTTCCCCAAACTCTCTGGCTGAGGACAAGCTCTGCAATGTGTGTACGTGTGCCTTTGTGTGTCTGCACATACATACTTAGTACCTGCCTGTGTTTGTGTATTGTGGGTGTGTGTGATATCTGTGCATTTCTATGTGGCATGTGTATGTGTGCATACACATTGGGTACACTAAATTTGGTTTTGCTCAAAAAAGAATAAACAGAATTTTATGGGAATAGTCCAGAGTACAACACTATTACCCAGTGTTTCCTCTAGGAACAGCACACGCGTATTCAGTATTGCTGATTTTCATCCTTTGCATCCATGAAGCACTCTGAGATCTCTTCTAACACCTTGACAGTTGGTGATTTGACCCCCAACCCCCCATCACCCAATTTGGGCTGACAGTACTGGCAGCACGCTGCCTGGAGGGTTCCTGCTGCCCATCAAAGTCAGCTCTGATGAGGCTTTTAAAACACACACGTGTCAGGTATGAGAAAGCTGCACCAGTGGGCCCAGACCCTCTAATCTTACTCCCAGGAGGGGGCCAAGAACTCTGCCCACTGGAGCTCATGACCTTGACCAGCTGAAGGCACTGAATCTTGGGCTGGGGGGCAGAAAGGATGCTGTGGACTGTGAGTCTGCAGGGATCCAAGAAAGGGACAGATGGCTGTAGACCAGTGTGAAGGGGGCAGTATAGCCTGGAAAGAAGGAGGGCAGGGTTCAGTCATTCTTTTGTTACCATATGGGCTAATTTGTTTCATTTCTTCAAATGTTATAAATTCTGTGATAGAAGAGACTCCTCCATTTTCTTTTCCCATGTCCCTCACAGGGCCCAGGAGAAAGCATCTGAATACTAGTGGATAAATACATGTATCCTATTCCCTGTTTCAGTAGTACTTACAATGGGTATTTCACTCATTCATGTATTCAGCAAATATTTATTGAGCACCTACTTTATGCCAAGTATTGTCTTAACTTTGGGTTACAACAATGAACAGAACTGACAAAAATCCCCTGCCTTTTGGAGAGACAACAAGTAAATCTGATAAGTAAGAATGTGAGCACTAAGGAAGACAAACAGAAAGGGGGTTTTCAGGTATGTGGAAAGGATGGGTAAAAATTTTAGGTAGGGTGGTCCAAGAAGGCCTCAGTGATGATGTGTGTGAAGACCTGAAAGATTCTTCTAGGAGAATATTTACTTAAATATAGTGCATTGATCATCCATACTCATCTATATTCTGCCCTAAGACTTCCTAAAATAGAGAAAGCTACAGATTGGTTCTCAACTGGGTGGGAAAGAGGAGAGGTGCTTTAGATCATTTGGTAGTTTAGGTCATTTGGTAGTAGACTCAGCACTTCACTTACAAAGTGGGTGTTTTGTTTGTTTGGTTTTGTGCAACATCTTCACCTTTCAGAGGAATTGATGGTCTCTTGCTTCTGTCTCGGCCAATCCTTGCACCTGTGCGCTGGATTCCATCTTTCCCATCTCCTTAAGATGCTTTTACTCATCAGTATGGAACTCACCTTGCTGCGGGCTCAGGATGAAACTTGTTTTGGTCAGCATCTCCCCAGCAACAGCCCCACACTCCATGTGGAGTAGTTGATTCCAGTCTCCTGCTTCTGCCAGAACCCCCAGAGCCATCCTCATGCCCTTCTCCTCAGAGGTCCCAGACTCTACTCTGCTGGGTCCGTCTTTCAAGCTTCTAAGATATCAGCTCTAGCTGAATGGGCTCCCTCCCCTGAGTCCCAGCTCCCTGAGGCCCTTCACTGAGCTCTAGACGTGTCAGCACCTACTGGGCAGCACTCCCTGCTTAGAGGCCAGAGCCCGGCTCCATGGGGCTTCTCCTCCAAGGGCCTGGATTCCAGTGGCTCCCACTTCTGCCTTTTGTTTCCCTGGCCCTAGAGGAGGTGGTTGCTTCCTGCAGTTAAAATCTCTGTGCTTTCTCAGTGTTCCCTTTTGCTTTTTTGAGCCCTTTGACCCCTGGATTTGCCTGCCAAACCAAATGGATCTCTCTTGATCTTTATATCATGGCACTTCTGTGTAGCATTTTTACTTTTCTGACTACTCTCTCCTTCAAGAGCTCTCTTCCCTTCTGCCTCATGAGACCATTCTTTCTTGGTTCTCCTTCTCACTCTTGAACTACCCCTCCTCAGTCTCCCCCGTGTTCTCGGGCTATCCTTTAAATCTTGACTGTCCTCAGCTCCCTCCCTGGCTTCTCTTCTCATCCTGCTCCACTTAGACCATTCCGAGCCATGGCTTCAACCTCTTGTTAAGGGTTCCAGTTCTCCAGTCCTGCTCATACTTCTCTCCAGAGCTCACATTCCTATTTACAACCGCTGGTTAGATATTTCTATCTGAATATTCCCTAGGTTCTTCTTATCCCAAAATGCTATGTTCACCATCTGCCTCATAACCCAAGACAAAATGATGAGATCCATTTGGATTTCTCCCTCTGCCCTACATCCTGCCTTTACTTGCACTTAACATTTCTTGAGACTGTGACTTCCCTCTCTAGCTCCTGCCATAGTTCAGATAGTGAAAGCTAACACTTCCAGAGCACTTAATGTGTTCCAGAATCCATACTAAGGTTTTTGTATACAACTCATTTAATCCTCACAGCAATAACTCTATGAGGTAAGTCCTATTATTATCCCCATTTTACAGATGAAGAAACGGAGGTACAGAAGGTTTATATGACCTACCCAGTCACACAAAAGGTGGGCTCTTAACAGACTGTTTGACAGCCTTTCAAGCACCTTGGATGAATCCCCAGCTTGCCTGAATCAGTTTCCTTCTGTGGAGCTCTTCCCAAACCTTCCTCCACCCGCCTGTCAGGATAGACTCCCTTTGTACTCACAGAACACTTACTATAAATGTTGTTAGCATGTCTTCCTCAATGGGCAGTCAATACTTCAAGGGCAACAAGGATTTTACTTGTTCAATTTTATCTCCAGCATCTAGCCTGGGGGCTGGGACATAGTAGAAGCACAGTAAATATTTTGGGGACTAGCAAGTATTTTGGGACTCAATGGCCAGTTGAATTCAGTGGTTATAGCCTGAATTGGGGTCTTGCTCTGGGCATATGTGTATCAGCTGAGGGACACACCCCCAGGACAGTCACAGAAACAGAAGTCACCAGTGTCAGGTTGAATTTGGCCAGGTGATCTTGGTTGCCTGACATTCCCTAGGATAATATAAGAAAACTTTGACAAAACAGTGTGACCTGCTCTTGGCTTTGAGAATCCTACCAAATGGTGGGGAAATAAGAAACAAAACTCACGGCAAAGGCAGTATGCTAATCAGCTCCGTGTGTCTTGTCTCATGTTGCAAGAAAAAAGAATCATGCAAATGTTGTATAATTGTTTGTCTTCATTATGTGAGCTTGTTCCTCACTTCATTATGCACAGAATTTGCAAGTTGCTTTCTGCCTTCCTCCCATTTCAGATAGCTGATTTGAAATTTCAGGAAAGGTACATATTAATTAGCAGGCCTCCATATAGCAAATATTAATTTAGAAACTGGTGTGAAGCATAAACATCAATGTAACATCCTATAGAATGAGAAACCATATAAATGTTTTTAAGGCCCAGAGATATGGGGAGGTTGGAATCATCTATTTTGAGGATCTGGATAAGCACATTTTTTAGGAGATTGTCCCCATTGCTCCTGGGAATGACAGCAAAGGATAGATGGAATGGGATGTTCAGCATAGTTTATATAGAAGAGGTATGAGAATTAAAATTAAAGAAGAAAAACCAAGAGCAAACAGCACATAACTATGGATAAGACCTAGGTAAGTTTCCAGGGACGTTCCCGCCAAGCCCAGATGTTTTAGTTCGTGTTCTTTTGAGTGACATGAACACAAGTAGTGTGGTATTCCTCATAATTACACCTTGTGGTTAGTGCTGAGGAAAGAGACAAACCAGGGGCATGGGGTAAATATGGAGCCTGTTCCTTTGAAACCATGTGACCTCACCCAAATCCTCCCCAGAGCTCCTGGAAGGCCTGCGTGAGAAAGGGGAGAAGAAGAGAACAGAGGAACTCTTTAGGGATCCCAGCACTCCTCCATGTATCAGGTGGGAGACGTCAGCCAAGTTACTTGCCTATTCTGAGCCTCTGGTTCTTCATCTATGGACTGTAGATGATAACTCTACTTCTTAGCAGAGCTCCAGTGATAGGAGAAATAAGGGAGGTAAAGGCTTCTGGAAGAAGCATAAACAAGGGAAGCCATTATTACACTTTTCTTGACCAAAAGGGAAGTTGCTGCAGTGTCCAGAAGTTCCCAGAGGAGAAGTCTTAGTGGCTAGTTCCTGAGAACCTGCTCAGCCCCTTTCAGGGTACCCTCCTATCAGAAGATTTCTGATAAAATCCCAGCAGATAAAAACATGGGTTGACATTTTTGTATTTCATTAAAACCTCAAAGTCCCAATTTTCAGTCACTGCTTATGTTCATTCTTACATTTATTCTTGGCCCAAAGAAGGTGCTCAGTGTTGGAGAGAATTGACATGGTTTCAGGGGCCCTGCCATTACTTTAGGGATGCAATTGAGACTTGCATAGACACAAGGGCCCTGCTTTGAGCCTTCCCCTTCCTGGTGCTCCCAACCCTATCCTGACCAGTCTCACCATCCTGGCCCTGTGCCAGGGAGGCCACCTGTGTATATGGGAATGGAGGTCTCGGTAGCACCATGCTCCAAGTCAGGAGCTGCCCCGTGATTAGACATAGAAATAGGAGCAGGAGGAACATGACAGCTCTTTTAGAGAAATCTAAATGACCCAGCTTCAGGAGGCTTAGTGAAAAGCCTACTCTTTCCCATCTTCCCTCACAAAAAGCCCTATGAAAAGTTCAAGCACCTAGAAAAGCCACTGAAGGAGCCAAATAGATATATTTATGCATTTTCTAAATTTAGAACAGTGGAGAGACATACTGTTTATAAGTGCTTGAGAGGTGTAAACAGTAAGAAGGTAAGAGGAAGCTGAAGGGCTGCACAAAAAACTATATTTCAGAATATTTGATGGAATGGGATGAACATGAAATTACCAAAGAAATGAAACTTGGAAGAGGCCTGGTAGTCTAGGGCTGGCCTCCTGGGAAGTTGCGAAGGCAGCTGTACCTGTGCTGTCCCCACCTTCTCCCTCTGACTGAATAAAGGAGCAGGGGGGATCTATCTGGAGATTGATTCAGGGAAACGGATGAGTAAGGGGGATTTTAAAAAATTATGATGAATGATTATTTTCTGTTGCCTGGCTTTAGAGCAGAGACTAAGAATGAACAATAGTAAGGTCATCCAAGGACATTTAGGGTATGGAGAAAATAAATGAACTCACAGCCAACTTGATGTGAGTGGCCATCCAGGTCAAATTCAGAGAATCTGACAAGTCTATAGCAGCCTGTGGGGAAGGAATTGAGAGTGTCGCCATCTGTGCGAGGGGTAACAAAACCCACCTCCTGGAGTTTTGGGAGGATTAGCTGAGATGATGCATGGAAAGTGCCCAGAGCTCTGCCTGGCATGTCCCAAAGGCATTCCCATTAGGAAGTGAGGGACTTACTGATCTTGGAATAGAAAAAAGATCTATATATTCTTGTATTTTATTTTTTGTTAGGAATGTTAATTGTTATTTTTAACCCCTCCTTATAATGTAAAATTCTCCTTTGAGTACACCTACTTTTAGTTAAATGGATAAATGACCAGGCTAAGAATAGAAGTTTCAACACAGAAATAATCCTAAAGTGAGCAGACATCTACCAAGTAGAGTGACACCAGCCAAAAAGATATTTCTCAACTCAAAATAATGCTATTCCTAAGTAAAAATGTGTCTTTGTTTGAGAAGACAAGGCGGAACCTGAAATATATATTGCTAAGTGAAAGAAGTCAGTTTGAAAAGGCTACATACTGTATGATTCCAACTGTATGTCATTCTGAAAAAGGCAAAACTATAAGGACAGTATGAAGATCAGGGGTTGGAGGGAGGGAGGAAGACACGAATAGGGGGATGTTCAGGGCTGTGAAATGATTCTGTGTGATATTGTCATAGTGGACACATGACATGATGCATTTGTCAAAATTCACAGAATATACAACACAGAGAGTGAACCCTAAGGTAATTATGGACCTTATTAGTAATAGTGTATCAACATTGGTTCATCAGTTGTAATAAATGTAGCATACAAGTGCAAGATACTAACAATAATGACAATAATAGGGGAAAACTAAGGTGGAGGGAGAAAGAGTATATGGGAATTCCTTGTACTTTCTGCTCAATTTTTCTGTAAAACTAAAACTGCTCTTAAAAAAATTAAATCTATTAATTAATTTTTTTTCTCTTAAATCGTCTGGGTGACTGAAAAACCTCCAGTATTAGAAAATCTTATTGATTATATTTATTTTATTTCATTAATGAACATTACACCTAATAAATATTGAGCTAATGCTAGGCTCTGAGGAGCTGAGATTAAATAGGGTCACTGCCTTCAGCAGTAACAACAACCACATCATTAGCTCAAAAATATAATACCTAATATTTATTGATGGCTTCTTATAGTCTAGGCCCTGAATTTACTCTCTCGTTTAATCCCATAACCCTATGGGGGACAAATAAAGAAAGCAACATTTTATATTGGCTTGACAAATAAGGAAATAAGTTTGGAAAATTTAAATAACTTGTCTAAGGCCACCCCCCTAGGAAATAATAGAGTCAAAACTGTATTGAAGTAATTGGACAACTGCCAATCAGAAGTCTAGTGGGCCCCACAGGAACAGGGAGCCAGGTAACATTCTTTATTCTATTTGTAAGGATGCTTTGAAGAGTTTTGTTCTTAGTGAAATCTTCAAGTAAAGATATTAGAACAAATTCCATTATAAACAGGAATCGGATATGGTTCTGCCTCAAAAAGCTGAGTAACTCTTTTTACAGAAGAAATCTATCAGATTATATAATTGTATTTCTCCATACAAATTTGAAAAACCCCTTTATTGCAATTATTGTTGTTGCTGTGAAGAGTACATTAGCACAAATTAGAACTTTATAGCTATTGAGAATTAAACTACAAGGAAAACAAGTTGGAAAATGAGGTGAGGCTCACGTATGTATCTATATTTAACTTTATATGAATAGGAGCATTAAACTTCACTGCTGCTTGAGGCCATTAAAATCTTTTTCATTATCCCAGGAACACTGTTGCTCAGATCACTTCTAAAATTCATGCGAAAAAGAACAGTGACTATGGCAAATGAGACCTATCCTTTCTTTCCCACATATAGGTTTCATATAACCATCCTTTCAAGGGTTTGTTGACTCACAATTGTGAGACCACCTTGAATTAAGGTAGTCCTTCTCTTAAGTAGAACATAGTCAATTAACCACCAGTAAACACCATGTATAAGCAGTGTACCAGGAGTTACAGACTACAGAGGGGGAAGTAATCTCACAAAGAACTAGAAAACAAACAAGCACACACACATGAGAAAAGAACTGTAGATCTCATAATGAAAGCTAACATCACATTTCCCACAGGTGGATGACAGAAGCCTTGGAGATGAAAAGAGCTTGCAGCAAGGTTCAAAAAAGGCCTACACCCACAACCAGGAACATCTTTGAAATCCACAACTCCTAAATGTTGACTGCTCATAGTCTCTGTCCACCCTTACAGCCCTCACTGCCTCCTGCCTCTTGAGTGACTGAATTTTTTTTTAATTTAAAGATTTTATTTATTTATTTGAGAGAGAGAGTGAGAGAGAGCACGCAAGAGGGGGTAGGGTTAGAGGGAGAAGCGGACTCCCCGCCGAGCAGGGAGCCCAATGTGGGACTCGATCCCGGGACTCTGGGATCATGACCTGAGCCAAAGGCAGTCGCTTAACCAACTGAGCCACCCAGGCACCCGTGACTGAATTTTTTTAGTGAAAAACCCAAGATCACCCATTGCAATCAGTTTTGTCTAGGACACTTCTGCCTTTTCATACCCAAAGGTGGTCCTCCTTTGCAAGGTGGGCCCATAGATTTTGACTGGGTTAAACTACCGTAGAGACCAACTCCTTCTCCTTACTAGGAGGTATGCAAACAGACCTGACCATTTATGGGTGGTGAGGGAGGGCTCTACAGCTCTTTCCCAGGTGACCCTTCCCAGGGCAGATAATCCTGAGAAGCACTGGAAATAGACATCTCCCCATACCTTGAAACCCTATCTTCAAGGGTAAAAAGTGTCATCTTTAAAGTTTCTCTGAGGAGTGGTAGAAAATGACTCAGTAGCTCTAGTCATGTACTTTAATATAGATCCCAAAGAAAGTGTAGCTGGACTCTGCGTAAAATGCCTTGACTTATTATATCTCCCAACTAGTCCAACAGTATACTTGCTTTGTGGTCAGATAAGTCTGGGAAATGCTGAAGACTTGAATATTTACAGTGCAGGAAAAATATTTTAAAGTACTAGAAATTTCTACAGTAAAAAACCTTTCTTTACATCCCCCCTCCTCCTCCATTTTTCCCCTTTGTAACACCAGTAACATTCCTAGGAGAGCTCTTTGAGAAATCTTTCTTTAGAGTCAAGAAATGTTCATGAATATAAATACCTATGCAGGATGCTTGGTTGATGGATTTCTTTCTTATGACCAACTATTGTAAGATGATTAGTTCCTGCAAATTGCCCTTCATGACAGAAAGTTCACACACATCTTCTCACTGCCCTCCCTCCATTATCTGGAGCCTAAAACAGAAAATTCAATGTATTATGATGTAAATAGAAAGGTCAGTCATGTCTATCAAGGCAAGGGCTTGTTAGAGAAGCAGAAACGTGCCCCTTTTCTGTTGCTCTGAGTCATTTCCCCAGAGTTAGTTACTTCCTAACTTTTGGAAAAAATGAAGGGACAAATAACAAAATCCTTGCCATTTTCTGAAGAAAGGAGATGAGGCACCCAATGATTTCTGGATACTGAGAGAATTATTGACTGATGGGGAACTGAAAGGAAGCTCTGCCCCTACAAATCCCTGAACAGGAGTGTGGCTGCCCACAGGTAGTGTCCTAGGCTCCTGGAGCAATCATAGAAGACCCTGCCATTGTCTTATACAGCTCCTGGCATCACTGGTATGTGATGTTCATGCTACAGTGGCCCAGTGGTAATGACCATGGTAAAGACCATAAGTTGTTTATCTGCCTCCTCACTCCTCCAATCTCCTCTCTAACAATATACTCTCTACTTCTCTATTCAGAGAAGTCTTTCCAAAATACATGAGTGTTTACCTCCCCTCCCTCTGAAATCACATTAAAATGATAGTATAAACCCAAAATGATAAGGAGAATAGGATGAGGACCATAAGCAGGTAAGAAGTTTTAACAAAAGATGAAGTGGTATCTGAGGAAACAAGGCAGAGGATGCAGCTATAAAGGGTCTGCAAAGGGGTAGCTGAGGAAGGAAAACAGAGAAGATCTGAGGTAAGAGGTAAGGAAGCCATTGGCACACAAAGGAGCAGGCAGCTAAGGAAGGATCCCACCTGGAGAACCCAGGAGGGGCTCAGGACTTAGAAATTCCAAATTTCACCAAAGGCAGGAAGGAGAAAAGGGATCAAGTATTCAAAGGGATACTTGAAAGTCTATACATGGAAGAGTTAACCCCTCTACCAACCTTTCTCATCCTTTGTGGAGAACGTTGAACATTCAAATATCTACCTGTTAGGCAAAAAGCAAAGAAATAAACATTTGTAAAGTATGTTGCTATTGGCTGAATTGCCTCCCCCCAACATTCATATGTTGAAGTTCTTACCCCCAGTACCTCAGAATGTGACTATATTTGAAGATAGGGTCTCTAAAGAGGTAATTAAAATAAAATGAGGTTGTATGGATGGGCCTTAATACAGTATGACTGGTGTCCTTATAAGAGGATGAAATTAAGACATATTCACAGAGGAAAGACTGTGTGAAGGCACAGGGAGAAGATTGCCATCTGCAAGACAAGGAAATAGGCCTTAGAAGAAATCAACTCTGCTGAAACCTTAATCTTGGACTTTTAACCTATAGAGATGTGAGAAAATAAATTTCTGTTTAAACCACCCAGTCTATGGCACTTTGTGTTGGCAGCTTTAACAAACTAATACATATATTTTACTCAACTGAAATTGAATAGTGTCACAGAAAAGTTCTCTGTAATTTGACATTGATGGGTATTACCATAGTAGTGACTGTTTCACCATCTGATCACCCTAAAGGGAAGGCTGCTTAGTAACAAGGTCTTTGTCCTTCACAGATAGTTCCCAGCCAGCTTTGTGTCACCTAATTCTTAAATATGAGACTCCCACCATTTATACATAGGTTACCTTAAGAGATTTAAGGGAAGTCTCCAACATAAAATAGAGAAACCAAGATAAATAATTTTTTTAAATGACCATGGATGGAATAGATAAGTCAGAGAAAGAAGGTTAATGTTTCCTAGTTAATATTCCTAAAGAGGGCGCCTGGGTGGCTCAGTTGGTTAAGCGACTGCCTTCGGCTCAGGTCACGATCCTGGAGTCCCGGGATCGAGTCCCGCATCGGGCTCCCTGCTCAGCAGGGGGTCTGCTTCTCCCTCTGCCCTCTTCCCTCTCGTGCTCTCTGTCTCTCATTCTCTCTCTCAAATAAATAAATAAAATCTTTAAAAAAAAAATATTCCTAAAGAAATTTGAGAAAAGATTACAGTGTAAAGCAAAAATAAGAGCTATGAAGAAAGGATGGAGAAAGAATAAAAAGCCTGGAAATTGAATATATGGCTGTAAAATAAAACTAATTGAAGAGCTGGAGGATATTTAGGAGCCCTCCCAGAAAGTAGAATACAAAAGAAAGAGCCCTAAAAGGAGAGAATATAATAAACATAGAGGGCCAACAGGGAAGGAACATCTTACAATAAAAGTCCCAGAAAGAAGGAATAGAAAACTGAGATTATCATAAAAATAATGCAAGAAATTTTCATATACTTGAAGAGCAAGAATCCCCAAATTCAAATGGATAGATGAAAAAAAGACCCAATATCATTTTGAAATTTCAGAACATCAACAACAAAGAGAAAATACTAAAATCTTCAAGTGAGAATGAGAGAGAGGAAAAAGGGTCCTATAAAGAAATGAGAATCAGAATGACATTGGATTTCTCATCAGCAGCACTGGATGATAAAACACAGGGAACAATACTTTCAAAGCTCTAGAGGAAGATTGTGTTCAACCTGGAATTGTGTACCTTGCTAAAGTATCATTTAAAACAGTTATATGGGTAAAATAAAATCATTTTCAGAAATGCAAGAATTCAGAAAATCTACTTACTATACATCCTTTCTTAGAAAGTTAACTGCGGATGTGGTCCAGCAAAATACATTCAGAAATCAGGAAGAAATAAATCATGTGATTCTAGATAATGAATTCAATTGAGAATTCAATTCTGTGCATCATATTTAGAAAGTAACCAGTCTAAAAGCAGCACGTTATAGTGCTCAAGGAGAGGGGTCCTAAAAAAGAGGGGGAAGCTTGATAGATTACTTGTCATGATAGAAAATCTGAAAAAAAAAACAGGAACAAAATTAAGACAATAATTCTAGGAAAAATCAGACTGTTGAATATAAAAAAGATAACTTGGTAAAACAAAAACAAGAAAGGAAATATAATCAGAGTCTATGACTTCGTTACGCAGCAAACAACTTTTACATAGTCAATGATTAAAAACTATATTGCTTTTTAAGTTTTAGATCAACCTATGTCAAAACACAGAAGATTTAACTATGATTATGAAAAGATTAACACTGACAATCTAGAAGTAAAAGTACAGAGGAGAGAGCCTGGGAGATCAAGGTGCAGGAAGCTGTTTGAAAAGCTGAAGTGATACTAATATTCTCATTTGCCATCTGGAAGTTAAGAGATCTTATTTATATTTGAAAGATAAGGAAATGATTCTGTAGATGTATTACTTAAAGGTACAAAGGCAAGATGTAGAAGAAAAATTAAAAAGCAGGTCATTAGTATGGTGATATATAATGAATGTATAGAAATTGCAGTACATCTCCTTTCAGTCAATAAAATGGATGTCACTTTAGATATAGGAAAATGTTTGAGATATTTTAAACAACAACAAAAAAGCAGACTATAACATTTTAGTTATAAAATGTTCATCTAGTTATTTCTTGATTATAGGCTTATGGGTCACTTTCTATACTTCATGTAGTTCATCCATGTAGAAGGTGTATTGGTTATTTACTATGTTTTGGCACTATGCTAAGGGCTGTGAGTATTGAATATGGAAGTGTATAAAGACACTCAATCTCTGCCACACAGCTTACAGTCCAGAGAGGAAGATACATATTGTACCAGTAACTATTTAAAAATGTGAACTCCATGATGGAGGACATTCGTGATGTTAGGAGAGCATTGAGCACAGGTCCTAAACTTAATCTCGGAATCTGGAAAAGATTCCTTCAACCAACGACTTTTAAGTTTTAAATAAGAGAGATTTGTTTTATTTTTGTTTTGTTTTTTTTTTAAAGCAGAGATTCAAAATAAAAGCATATTGTTATTTCAATTACATAAATGTATGTGCTCAGGAAAAATTCTCAGGGGACACAAAATATTAACTGAGATTATCTTTCAATTTTGGAATCTGAGGAATTTTATATTTTTCTTTATACTTTTCTGGTTTTTCCAAGTTTCTACAAGGAGGATGAGTGGCTTTGATAATAAAAGCTATTGTTAACTGGTGAAGCAGTTAGGTATTTGTGTTGTTTGATTTCCTTTCCCTAGTCCTACCTATGGAAGCTGAAGGCAGTTACTAATCTATCTGAAGCACAAACAGTTACCAAAACATCTGTCTACCCTAGGCATTTTTAAAGACTGTCATTGGAGATGGTAGATTCCTTTCAACAAATGTTTCAGTTAGCAAACTTGGAGACTGTGTTTGCCATGAATTTTGTTAATAGAAGCACATGTTGGGATACTCCTTGAAAGTGCAAGGAGATGCAGATGACAGGGATAAGCCCAGCAGTTACCTATTATTTCTGATACTTCTTTATTTATTGGGCTACTGTGCCATGTCTTTTAAAATTTAACTATATCTTATAGTATGTTTTTATTGAAAAAGTGTGGTTTAAAATGTAAAATAATCCCTGTTTTTATGCCCATGTTCCTTGGGTTGTGTTTTTAGGTTCTAAAAGCATTTAAGTTGGTTCTCCAATTACTAGTTATTCCTACGTGTAGGATCGAATCTATCAGTGGTGATTTTTATGGACTTGGAAATTTAGTTTACTGCACATATAAGTCCTCTGCATCATATTATTTCTCCAATCACACATTTATATCATTATTTTGAGAACCACATAACTCTGTATTTTATCCAAAGATCTTTTTTCTCCAATATGAACTAAGGTAGAAGATCAAATTAATGCATCGTAAGTTGGCAATACATTTAAAAACCTCATGTTATAACTACAAGATTCAGCTGAAAGGTAAATTGCAGTGTGTGCACCCAGAGATTTAAGATCAGGTGCTGGGGCATCAGCATGCACAGAAAATCTCTGTGTTCTCATGTCTTAAGAGATTTATTAATATAAGGAAAGTCTAGGATTGGTGTGTGAATGTGTCGCTTATCTAACTTCATCTTCTCACTTCTATTTGTTTGTGTGTCTCTGCTAGAAAAGGGGGGAGGTTCAAAGGGTATTGTTATATTACAGAAATAGTACAGGCTGCTAGTCAAAAGAATTGGATTCTAATTCTGACTTTACCATTACCTAGGTAAGTCACTTAATCTCTCTGGTTCTCATTTAAACCAAATGATCTCTTCAAGTCATTTCTAATGTAAATATCCAGTGATTTGATGAGATCTTACTTTTGGATAAATCACAAGTAAGGGCTACTCTGCCCAGTTCCTCCTCCTCTGGGATCCAGGCCTTTTATGCTCACCCCTATTCAGAGCCACTCTGTCCCCCACCAACTACCTACTCCAGGAAAATCTCACAGCAAGAATTCAACAGTGATGAGGGAGCTATACTAAAACAACATCCTTCATATGGACCAAAGGAGAGAGATCTGAAGGGGTGTGGGGTAGTCAGAGTCCAAAACATGTGTCTTCTCTGGAGGAACCTCTCAGGCCTTCCCAGCTAAACTCATGGTCTTATCCCTTTCCTAGTTCTTCTTCTGTATCCATTTACCTGAACTTCTTCCAAATCTACTTCCACCTCCAGATTGACCTCTAAGCTGATTCTGCCATTGGGGACAGTGAAGGGGTCATAAAGGAAAGTAAGCAAAAAAGTTAAGATCCATTCAAAGGGAAAAAAAGCTCACAATAACAAAAACCAAGGTTCTGTATGCCCCCTATAAACATAAAACACTGCTTTCCTATAGAAGCTCAACCATTTTCTATATAATTCTGATTTTCTATTAACAACCTACATCTTTCCCAGAAGACATTTCTTTGTTCTCATATGTACATTTCATCTAAAAGTACATTCCATAGCACAATGATCCAACTATGGGCTGAATTCTCTGGAAACTGCCAGCATTTCTCTTTCTACCTTCCTTCTGTTTCTAAGAGCAGTTGTGGATTAGTATAGACCCAAAATGGAAGGTGAAATATGTACTGCATCATTTGTCATGTAGCTACAAAGGAAGCAGCAAAGCTAACCAGAAATGAGCAACAGGAGATTTCTGATAAAGAACTCATGGTTATCTAGAAGCTGATTTAAATAACAGACACCAGAGTTTGGAATTGCATTCTGAACTACAAAATTAGAGGTAACTGCCTCCTACTTACATGATAGTGTCAATTTAATTTGAAATTTGAGTATGGTTTTATAAGCTTAGCATTGCATTCTGTGGTAGTGCAGAGAGCATTTTTGTATTTATCAGGTTTCCATGCATTTAAATTTGGAAAAAGAGATGACAAAAAACAAAGACAAAAACAAAAAAAAACAACAATCTGGGTGTGTCTGATGTGGATACTATGATGGATGTTGATAGTATTTAGAAATAAAATGAATGAGATTACCTTTTTATGGGCTCAATGTTCATCAATGAAAATATGTAACTGATGAATTGAGCCCTGTTATCAGGCAGTTTAAGCCTTTCCCAACATAGAATAGGAAGGTAGAATGGATGCTTCTCTCATTGGGTTTGCATCAAGTAGACCAAATGAAGATTGTATAACTCATGCACCTCTTATTTAACTTTTCTCTCTCTAATTTGGATTCTGCCAAGAGAGACAAAGGAGGAGCAGTGAAGTTCTGGGGGAATTTAAAATCTTGCTGCATCCCCAACTGACCCTAGTTTGGGCCACTTCATCATAGAAGCTGCTCCTGCCAATCATTTTTAAAAACTTTAGTCTCATTTCAAGAGACATATTGGTCTTGCTTCTGCAGACTCGTAATTCCTTTATTTGCTCTTGGGAAGAAAAAGCAGGTAGAGGCTTAAAAGCTAGATATCCCTACAATCCCATCTCCTTGTTCATCATTCTTAACCAGGCAGAAAGCTGACTGGACACTTTGTCTCTAGCAAAGGGATATTTTCAGATACTGAGGTGTTGCCAGAGACAACTGGTCAGAGAAGTTAGGAGGGAGGGCAAAGAGGAGGATCCAGATTCAACCCTTATAACTGGTTGCTGCTTTCCCCATAAGACTGTGCATTGATAGACCTCCTGTCCCTCGCATTTCCTTTTTCCATCCCCTCTCATGCGATGTCTCTTTCTGACCCCAAATTTGACCTTTCATAGTAAGAGGTCAGTATGTTTTCACACTTGGGAAATCTCATTCAAGAATTCTTGTCAATGGACAAGTCATAAGAAGCCCTTCCATTTTCGGGCTCGTTGACGTCACCAAGGAGGCGATAAATATCTGTTGATATAATTGGATGTGAGATTCAGTGTTGAGATAGCAAAACTCTGCCCCTCGTTCTCTGGCAGGGCCCTATGATTTATGCAGGAGCAGAGGCAGCACGCAATCGAGCTGTCAAGAGAGCGTCAGCTTATTAGGCAAATGCTGCGTGGTTTCTGAAGAGGGTCGACGCTATAAAATCCCACTCCAGGCTCTGGTGTGGAGAAACTCAGAGCCCAAGTCCGTTGAGAGACTGAAGAGAAAGATAAGAGGTGAAGAAAAAGAGAGTGAGGACAGAAAGGAGAGGGAAGAAAATCCCTGAAAAAGCCCGGAGACGTTCCTCTGCAGAGAGGCGGCAGCGCCCCACTCACCTGCAGAAGCACCTCAGAAGGTAGGGAGTGCCTAGACGGAACCGCGCCTCCAACTTTGAATTGCCTGAGCTGCCACGGTGTGCGCGGCGGAGCCGGGTGTCCCTGTGAGGGCATGTGTGTGAGTGTGAGTGTGTGTGCGTGCCTGTGTGTGTGCTGACTGTGCCTCAAGATTCCGGTAGTAGCCGGCATGTGTCAAAAGCAAACTTAGACGGCTGCTAATCATTCTTGGAACTGCCAGTTACTCCTCGCTGGCATTGTAGACCAGTCCCCGCTATCGATCCCGACCCCTGAGAGAAGGACGCAAGGGCTGGGATGGAGAAAGAGGAGGACGAGGCAGCAGTTCTCAATTTGGAGGACGACGCGGAAACATCCGGAAAGGGCGGGGTGGGGGCAGGGAAGATCTAAAATGTGTAGATCTTTAGAGCTCGGGGAATCAGTTTTGGGGATCGTTAGAAAGGGGACTCAGAGATCCTTCGAGGGTCTCGGAAGAAGAAGGGTCACTCCAGCAAGACGAGGGGCTGAGCTTGGTGCTGAGCTCTGTAGTAGTCCCCTTTCCTGCCCCCAACCCCCCATCCCTCCAACTCTAGAAGTCCTAGTTCGAGAGCTTCAGCACCGCGGACAGTGCCTGCCCGAACCCCCTCAGGGGTTCGTAATTCCTTTATTTGCTCTTGGGAAGAATAATGTCATGTAGGAGGACCCCGAGCGCACCTCCCATTTAAGCTAAACTCTGACCAACTCTTTCTTTCTCTCTCTTCCCTTCTCTCATTCCGCTCTCCGCCCACCTCTCTGCCTCAGCGAGCGCCCCTAACATGCGGCTGCCGCTGCTCTTGTCCGCGGGCGTCCTGCTGGTAGCTCTCCTGCCCTGCCCGCCATGCAGGGCCCTCGTCAGCCGGGGGCCCATCCCGGGCGCGCGGCAGGTCCCTCAGCACCCCCAGCCCCTGGATTTCTTTCAGCTGCCGCCGCAGCCCCAGCAGCCGCAACAGCCGCAGGCTCGGCCCGTCCTGCTCCGCATGGGGGAGGAATATTTCCTCCGCCTGGGTAACCTCAACAAGAGCCCCTCTGCGCCCCTCTTGCCCGCCTCTTCACCTGTCGCTGGCGGCAGCGGCAGCCGCCTTTCGCCGGACGAGGCGGCCGCCAACTTTTTCCGCGCGTTGCTGCAGCAGCTGCCGCTGCCCCGGCGCCCGCTCGACAGCCCCGCAGGTCCCGCCGAGCGCGGAGCAGAGAATGCCCTTGGCAGCCGCCAAGAGACACCGGAGAGGGAGAGGCGATCCGAGGAACCTCCCATCTCGCTGGATCTCACCTTCCACCTCCTCCGAGAAGTCTTGGAAATGGCCAGGGCCGAACAGTTAGCGCAGCAAGCTCACAGCAACAGGAAACTGATGGAGATTATTGGGAAATAAAACGGTGCGTTTGGCCAAAAAGATGCAGCATTTAGCACAAAAAAATTTAAAAAAATTACACTATTCCGTACCATAGCGTTGCTCTGATACCATTTGTTTATTTTTTATAGCGTGAAGCCTAGACGATATACAGCAAGGGAGCCTATACTTAATTAGCATGCACAAAGTGTATTCACGTGCAGTAACAGCAACAAAATGTTATTTGTATTGTCTACTTTTAGTTTTCATTTCCAGGTGTCTTTAATGGTGTTTAGAAAGTATAGACCCAGAAGGAAATGTTTTGAAGCAGACAGAAGTCACCCAATTTATTTTGTTGTGGTCTGAGCCAAAGAGAATGTCATTCTCTTGGGTGGGTGAAACAAAATCTGTAAGCTCTTTGAATCAACCTTTCCTTGTAAACGTTTCAGTAATAAAACATCTTTCCCAATCCTTGGTCCATTTGGTTGTGTAAAAGAATGTTGGATATTTATATTTTTAATAAAAGCTGCAAAGGTAATCAGGACTTTATTTTTCCTTTTCAATGTTCATAGGAGTAAAACTCTCAGCTCCTGGCTTCCTTCACCCTGACTTCAGCACAAGAGAAAACAAAACTCCTTGCATTAATTTCCTACTAAAAATGCATACATACACCAGTGGCTTACACAGATACTGCAATTGCCTCTCTGTACCTCAGATTACTCCTCTGAGGTGAGGTTAAATAATTTAGGAAGTTTCTTCCAGCTTTAAGACTTCATAATTCTATGAATGGAAGATCAATTCATAATGGAAATAATAACTAACCCTGATTAACTATAAGATGTTAAATAATTGTAGAGGGCGGAGAAAAAGGAAAGGCAAAGAGGAGAAGGGTTCACAGGGCATTCCTCCAAACTACAGGGCCAACACTGCTTGTTTTTGTTTTTGTTTGTGGTATGAGAAAGACTCACTTTATCAAGCTACTACTTTGGTACCATAAAATATAGTTTTTCTATGCTATTTTCCAGTGCCTACTTCTAATAGGAGAAGCTTGATAGCTTCTCCACTTAAAGCAACAAATTTAATTGCTATGAAATGGCACCTGGGAGAATGTTTCAAAAAAAATATTTTGACTTTAATAACTTCACAAATGCTCTTCTCATTTATGTCTATACCAATCCTAATCACTGTAGTTCTTAAGCATATAAACTACACATTTCTAAAACGGAACAGGCACATCCAGTTAGTTTTACAATGCATTTATCTTTGGTAGTTGGGTTATAACTTACAAAAATTCAATTGAATATTTAATGCTCCAAAATTAATTTGGAGTACGAAGATGCTTCTTCCCTTGGGACCCTTTGAATACACTTGACTAGTGTACTAATAAGATCACATGAAACACTGAATAAGTCATTATAAGACTAAGTTGTTAAAAACAGCATTTATTTAAGAGTTCATACAGAATAAAGTAATACTTATGTTTTGAAAGAGGCATTATAGTGGCGATTTAAATATATATATGTATTTTAAATGTGTATTGTGTGTGTATATATATTTAAATACATGCAGTTATTCTGCAGTTCACCAGGCTGGTGCCTCAGTAGGTACATAAGAAAGTAGACAGTTCCTGTTGGAAATTCTTTTTCAATTTAAGTGCTTGATATCTGCACATCTATCTTAGATTAGAAAAATGGTCACCAGAAATGTCCTAGGCCTTCAGCCTTCTGGACTACGAAAGTGCCACCAGAGTTAAGGAACATTTCTGGATATATATCCAGTGACATCTGTTATGGAAAAGAGGAAACCTTTGTAAAATGTTTCATATCTTTGGTCAATGATTTACCTTTTGTCCATATATTGATAAATTAGTCACTTCTGAATTAACACTGAATTTCACTGACCAACTGCATTGTTAAAGAAGAAAAAGAGTAAGAGCTACTATGATATTATAACAAAAGCCAATGCCTATTAGAGACAAGAGTGTAGTGCACACTTTTTCAACACTTGCCACGTTATGGACGCACACACACGTATCACACCTACATACTCTTCATAATGTTTCCCACACAATGAAAGATTTGCATAAGATCAAGTTTCTTTTTTCCAATACTTTCAGCAACTATTTTCTCAAAATTGTTTTCCCTCTGGAAAGTCATCTGGAATTAAAGGGGTTTTTTTTTGTTTTTGTTTTTTGTTTTTTGTTTTTTGCAGAAATCCTGTTCAGAGGTCCCTTTCATCACCTGCATCATATTAATTTCATCTAGGTTCCCTGCTGCTGGTGTGCATCTCAGCCAGGCAGACCGAGGGCAGCAGCTGGAATGAACATCATTCATTCAGGGAGTTCAACCAGGAAAAGGAGAAGACATGACGAGCTGGCTCAGAATCAGCTCCATTCCCACTCCCTGAAGCTGCAGCCTGTACCTGGAGGGGAGGGTCCTCAAATCCAATCTGCAATAGAAGAAAATCTGGATCAGAGGAAGAAGAGCCTAGTCCTTTTGGGTTGGTCCAGTCACTTTTCTACTCAGGAGAAAGGATAATAATAATTATTATATAGAACATAATTATTATTAGGGCTGGAAAGCAAGCTCAGGCTGTCTTGGCTATGGCCAAGAGCCATGAAAACAATTCACGCTCATGATCCAGAAAGGGGCAGTAGTAACGCATGCAGTGGAGGGAAGTTCTTGGGAAAGAGTCCAGGCTATTTTTTTTTTTAAGTCCACTTGTATATGATTTACTGAGATGAAAGTGGCATTGAACTAATAGGAATTTGCCTTTAGAAAAGTGCACAGTGTACAACATGATGACTAGAGTTAACACTGCTGTCTGACATATTTGAAAGTTAAGAAAGTAGATCCTAAGAGTTTTCATCACAAGGGAAAAAAACAATTTTTTTTCTTTTTGGAATCAATATGAGATAATGGATGTTAACTAAACTTACTGTGGTCATTATTTCATAATATATGTTAAGTCAAATCACTTATACCTTAAACTCACATAGTGCTGTATATTATATATGTATATGTAGATAGTATTTTTTTTTTTTTGCAAAGCTGCAGGCTTAGTTTTGAGCAAATCATGAGTGAAAGGACTTTTTTTCTCTAGACAATAACATCTAATGACATCAAAATTTCTAAAGAGATATCTATCTTTTATATAGATATCTCTATAGAGGGTATCTATCTTTTATAGAAACCAGGCAGATACCATTTGTGATTTTGAAGTAATTGATCAATCTAATCTCATAAGTGAAATTAATTTCTGTTGTTCTGAGTTTAAAAAATAATAAATGGGGGACAATCATAAAGAAGTCTTGCTGAAATGCAATTTGATGTATATACTCAGACTCTTTACATTTAAAGGTACTCTGACAAACACAGTTCTTCCTAGAGCTACCGAAGACAGGCTAACATATTCTGATGACTTCACTTGTAAAATTATCCCGCTGGATTAGAATGGCACTGATTTCAAAGCAATGAGGTAGGCACATGCATTCAGTGCAGAAGCCTGGGGTGATTTTGTGAAGCTGCTGTGTGAATGGACGATAGAAAGCTGGCATGACAAAGCAGAATTTTGGTAAGTACGCTGTGTTGTTGCCACTTGAATAGTTTTGAGTGAAAAATGAGTGCTTTTCCTGCACCTTCCCAGATTTTACCCTAAATATATGTTTTGGGGTAATGTTTCAAGTTCAGTAAAATTGTCCCAAGTCCTTATGGTTTAGGGATTATCCTTCCAACTGCCATGTTGTTCCTTGATAGAAAGATTAGAAGGGCCATGAAATCAAACTTAGTCACAGTAGAATAAAACCAAGGCAAGTAGTTTTCCATGAAGGAATAGTTGAGACATCAAGTGAAATTGGGCTTTTTAAAAAAGGCTGCTATTATGCTATTAGATCCTGTTGGTAATGGGTTAGATACCTCTGTGTCCTTAAAGTTGATGTAGAAAAAACAAGATCCTGATAGAATCCTGTGCCTTTTTATGCACATCAAACTATTCTCTTCCCAACTGTAGTCACTTTAACTAATCCTAAAAACAAAAACCAAACCAAACCAAAATAAAACAAACAAAATAAAAAACAACCAAATAAACCCCCAATCCAAGTGATCCGGACATATCAATGATCTGTAGAAGAATTTTTCTACCCATTTTATAGGAGTAAATACCAAATTCTGCCTAAACATACAGACCATGAGTATACATTTTGTAGCCTCTTTTGAGAGCAGTCCCTAATCAGGAGGAATCTTCCATGACAGCTGTTCTGAAATATCTAAAGGGCAAAACTAGTTGGGTAAGGTATTTTCTGTAGAAGGCTATAATCTTTGCAAAACTGCTGCTGGCTAACAAACCATTTGGTACTGCTTTTGGGATTTGTATATATTTTTGTGCTTTCCTGTACTTGAGATGAAAATCTATCTTCCATTGAAAACGTTCTAGCTGTTAGTCACCTGACAGCCTTCAAAACTTGGTATCAAGTCGTTGAGGTTTCTCCTTTTACATCCCCGTGTTTTCATGCAGTTGTTACATTTCCTTCTAAATGATATGGACAGATGCTGTCTTTCAGAGAAGAAAGGCCAGTGCCAGAGTGGGTGCCAAGAGCAGAGATTTATCCTGAGTATTTTCAGGTGACTATACCATCTCCTTGGTCTTGTTTATGTAAACTTGGGGACCCACCAACCATCTCAGCAAAGAAGTTCTGTGCCAAAAATGTTGAGCCTGGCACAGAATCCCAGACTAACCACTTACTAGCTGTATGACTTGGATAAGTCAGTTAACTTCTGACTTTAAAAACTAAGGTTTTTCTTTTTGTAAAATAGAGATGAGACCCTATCTCACAAGGCTGTTGTAAGTACTGAATAAATAAAGTAATACACCTAAAGCATTTTGCACATGCCTCACTTATATTAAGTGTTTTAAAAATATGCATTTCCTTCTTCCCTCTTCTCCCTTCCCTTCTCCTCCCTCCTTCCTTCCGTTCTTCTTACATTAGTGAAGAGGCTCCTCTACCATGTAGAATCACCTGGGGACTGCTTATGAGGAACTATATACAAGAGCAGTGACCCCCTGTAAGGAAAGATGATTATATTTGCAATGCTCATCTTGTCAGAATTGGTTATTATAGGATTTAATTCCTGTGGCATATTGTAATCATGATTATTCATGACCTGCCCAGTGTATCTCCGAAGTAGCCCAACTTTATATATGGCTCTTTCCTAAAGGAAGAATGAGATAAAGATTTAGAAACCTCCTTTCTCTAAGTACAGCCCATTAAATCATAAGCAGACATTTTTCCTATAGCCTTCCTCAAATAGAATTGTATATACGTATTCCTTTAAATAGTTTTCCAAATGCTAGTTCTCCTCTATCACAGGAAATGCTATTTCTCAGGAATACAGATGTTCCATGAAGCTGAACAAAGGACAGAAAATGACAAGCACTGAACCTCCCTACCTGCCTTTGAGTTTGTCCTGCATTTCAGTCTACTTTGAGATGTATAAAAAGATGAAGAAAGGATTATTAGTCCCTTATTACGTCTACATTTTACACATTTTTCTCAAGTGACCAAACAAACTTACAAACCTCACCTAACACTATGCTGTATCAGCATGGGACTTCAGATAATTTGAGAAATGAATTTTAGTCATAAAATACAAGCAGGAAATGGACTAGGGAGGCAGCATTTTCCCTGTCTCAGCTGCAAGATGCAATTCAGTCAAGATCCACAAAAGACCATAGAGGGGAGTGACATACATTTGCTTAGGAGAAAGACTATTTTTCTCAGATGAACTTGACCAGGAATGCTGGGTATTCATGAACCAGATCCACGCAGAAACAACATCTTTTCCTTGGATTTTTTTTCCTGTTACTATCAAATGTTTTTTGAGAGGAAAAAAAAATAATGTCAGATTATGGTACAAGGGTTTTACTCTGTAGAAGAGTAGGGTGATGAGAGGTTCTTCCACCCAAAGCTGCATGATGTGCTAGCATCAGCCTTGACAAATGATGTCATCTAGAATCATTTGTTATTGATGGAGATTAAGGAGCATGCATTCTTCCAGAGGCTTGTGGACATTTGTCTCTGTGCACAGGACAGTTCCAGGTTATGGACAGTGTTTACTTGGTCTGAACTGTGTGGCTGAGTGGTATTTGGACAAAAACTCGAATTAGTTGCAACATTAAAAATCAGGAGCAAGGATGTGGAGAAAGAGAAGCCCTTGTGCACTGTTGGTAGGAATGTAAAATGGTGCAGCTGGTGTGGAAAACAGTGTGGCAGTTCCTCAAAAAATTAAACATAGAATTACCACATGATCCATCAAGTCCACTTTTGGGCATATAGCCAAAAGAGTTGAAAGCAGAGACTCATACAGATATTTGCATGCCTATGTTCATAGGAGCACTATTAACAATAACCAAGAGTGGAAGCAACCCAAGTGTTCGTCAATGGATGGGTGGATTAATAAAATGTAGTGTATACACATAATAGAATATTATTCAGCTTCATAAAGGAAGAAAATTCTGACACATGCTACAACATGGATGGATGAACCTTGAGGACATTATGCTAAGTGAAATAAGCCAGTCACAAAATGACAAATATTCTGTGATTCCACTTACAGAATACAAGAAGTATCTAGAGTAGTCAAACTCATAGAAACAGAAAGTAGGATGGAGGTTGCCAGGGGCTGGGGAAGGGAGGAAAATGGGGAGTTGTTTTTTAGTGGGTACAGAGTTTCAGTTTCTTGAGATGAAAAAATTCTGGAGATGGGTTGTACAACAATGTGAATATACTAAGACTACTGAACTATATTCTCAGAAATGGTTAAAATGGTAATTTTTATGCTATGTGGGTTATGCCACAATTACAAATTAGGGGAAAAAATAGGAAACTTCACATTAAAATCTGGATTTGCAGGTTCTCTTGACAAAGCAGAAATGTAGCAATCCAGCACCTGCGTGGAGACCCCCTGCTCTTTGTCCCCTTGGACTGGGTATGCTCTCTCTCTTTCCTGATTTCCATCATGCTCACTACTCCCTTTTGCCTTCTCTGCTGCAAGGCTGGTTTCAGTGTCCTTTTTTGTTGTGCTTGTAGAGATGCTATGCTCAGATTAAAGAGGAAGGCAAACTAAATCTTGTATTTATGCTTTTATTAACATTTTTCTTTTACCTGGCTTGCTTTTTCATTAATGTTACCTTTTTGGTCTCTAAGGACACACAAACCTGTTGCTCTTAACCGAAGGCTACTTTTTAGTAGGAAAGTGTCAAAGAAAAGAGCATGAAATGCTCAATGGAGTCTTTGGCTTGATTTTTATGCTAAATGTGATTTTTTTTTTAAGCCAACATGCTTCCTGTGGCAAAATTCTTGATAATCAAAGCATGAAACTGCCTTCAGTGCTCAAATGAAGCTAGATGTGTCCCTGGGCACTTAGCAGAGGGGATCTAACTGGGTGCAGTTTAGTGAACATGCTCTTAGCGTGGGGGCAATAGCAGCAGCCCCCTTTACCTAAATGCACCCTGCCACATGGTTCACTGACCGAACAAAACCAAACAGATGCTTTCCTGATATTCACTCTGGCACAAGCCTTGGTAGTCACATTTAAGAGGGAAAATATTTTTTTAGCTGGCCCCAAGTGAAAGGGTGAGCTCTCTGATCAGTAACCAGTGCCCTCAGGCTTCCTCGGGGCTTCCTAGGGGCTCCATGAGGTGCCATCATCTGCTTTTCTCCAAATGATCATTCTCTCCACCTCCAGTGATCCTGATCCGTTATCATTTACCTGCCTGTGTTCCATTTCCTTAGCTTATCCAGGTGATAGTAATGTATCTGATAAACTGAATTACAACTAAGACATTAATGGATGCTGATGGCTTAATGTACACCCCTGCCACATAGCATGGAAATGTCCGTGTCTTATCCTGAGGGACAGCTGTGGTGGACATGGGAGCCACTATGTCAGGCCATTGGAGGATATTGGGGGCAGTGAGGAAATTTGTGTCCAAGCCCCCACGCTTGGGCCTCCATCTCCTCTCTACTACTGTGAATGCCAATCACAAATTCAACCTGACAGAAGGATTGGGTTATTACCACCTGTTAAATGCCAGTCCTCCTTGGCCAATTCAAAAGGATCCTTGCCCATCTATAATGAAATCCATTTGCCTTAAAGGAATGTGGATAGAAGGGATAAAGCTAGACTTGAGGCTGCTGAGTGGGCAACCACCCTGCTTCTACCCTGAACCTGCTAGGCTGGGTCAGAGAATCAAAGCCAGATGCTGGAAACAGGTGTGAGTGGGATTGCTGAGGTCATGCTTAGAATGCTTATTCAGAAAGACTAAACTCAAGCACTGGCCTGCTCCCTACTTAGCATTCCTGAACCTCAGGCCCTTGGATAGCTTAAGCATTATGGATTCCAGACTGGAAAAGAGAGTACGCCCAAGAGCCTGAGCCATGCGTCAGTCTCTGAGGAATAAGTGGGGCATGGTCTGTAATTCACAGCTGAGGGTCTAAGCCCTGGAAATTCTGCTGGGCAGGTCTTCCACCATGGGCATTTCTTTCACAGGAACACAGACTTTTCTGCTTGGTGGTGGAGCAACGAAGATGCATTAGGAAGCACGGAGCTGTGTAAATATAGCACAGTCTCCATGAATGCTAGAGGAAGAAGAAAGTAAGTATACTCCAAAAGATCTATAGAAGGAAAACACCTACTAAAAGCATTTTTTCTTGGGAGGATCTGCAGCTGTACACACTAAGTAAAGAAATGGGTGAAGGGAGGGGCGCCTGGGTGGCTCAACTGTTTAAGTATCCATCTCTCAATTTCGGCTCAGGTCATGATCTTGGGGCCCGGGGATCCAGCCCTGTGGACGTCTTTGGGCTCTGCACTCAGCGGGATGTCTGCTTGAGATTCTCTCTCCCACTCCCTCTGTCTTTCTTCCCCCCACACTCTTTCTCTCTCTCATGCTCCAAAACAAACAAATCAATCTTAAAAAAAGAAAGAAAGAAAGAAAAGAAATGGGTAAAGGGATTTAATTTGGGGGCTTTGTTGTCACTAACTGCTGCTTCTTATTAAGGGGAGACCAGAGACCAGAGTAATTTCCTCAGACTTCTGAAGCAAAAAGAAATAAAACTCATTCACTTTTTCTTAACCCAGAGTAAGATTTATGGCGTATACTATTTGGTTTGTTTCAAACGTGGTATTTAGGCATTGATGGAGTCGGGGTGGGGAGCAGGAAGAAGCTAAAACGTTGGTATCACAGCCTGTCAAAAAACTTAAAGCCAGCCTTCTTCTCAGATATGGACCTGATGATTGTGTGTTCAGTATAGAGTGTGTGTTCTCACCCACTCTGAAAGAACTACTGAATTACAAAAAACCACTAATTAGATCATTAATTCCTCACAGACAGGAGCTTCTATGCCTTGTGTTAGGCAAATAGGCCAAACGGGTCCTTTTCTAGGGTCTTAGGAGGTTGCTAGTATTATTATGCCCAACCGATAGATGAGAAACCTCAGGCTCAGGAAGGCTGAGGACCTTGCTCAAAGTACCTCTAACGAGAGTGCTGAGAGTGATTAATAGTGACCACAAATCCAAAGAGAAAACCTAGTGCTGTTGAGCATGTGGGACTCACAGGAGGGGCCAGTTCCACCATTGGAAGTCAGACTGAGAGAGGCAGGTTGGTCAGCAGTGTGGGGTACAACTAAAGGGTCAGGGTACTGTCAGGCAATGGTCAGCCACGGGCCTGCGAGCAGTGGAGGCCTGGAAACGACCTCTCTCTGCCCTCGTGAAGCTGTGCCAGTGCGTCAAGAGTGGTGAATCAAAGCAGGGGAGCCCCTGCGCACACTATTTTCGCTTCAGTCATCAACCCGGGTAAAGTGGGGATTCACTCGCTTTTCCTAGATGCGAGCTTGGTGTATAGTATATTGCATGCTCACGCTCCTTGGCCAAGGGCAAGGGATCACAGGGCTCTAAGCTCCCGCTGCTCTGTGACCTTGAGCAAGTCGTGCATCCTCTATGATCCTCCACCATAAAATGTGCAAGCATAACGATTCCTACTGTACTGGGTTGTTGTGAGGTTTGAATGAGAGAACCTCTGTGGAAGACTTTGTAAATGATAAAGCAGCGAACACACATTAGTTACAGCACTGCCACGTGGCATTGGTTTCTCAGGTGCATTAACAAGGTGCTGGATTAATTCTTTGTGGGTTGAAGTGGGAGAAAAGGCATTTCATGGAATTCACTAAGATATGTAAACAAAGACAGAAAAAAGTCCACATTCTGTACAATACTAGCAAGGGTCTTAGGTTAAATCAGAATAATAAACAGTTTTAAGACACAGGGAGCAGAACTCAACTAGCTATGTTGTAACAACTCCCCCAGAGAGCTTTCCCTGGTGCCTGTCTTACTGTTTTCACAGAATTGTAGGGCTGTAGGCACAGGTTGCCAGGGGAAATGAATGCATTATACTGCTCACACACAACTTATATTTCCCTCTTTAAAATGGATACATCCATTTTAGCTTCTTATTAAAATAACATCTACCAAGCATGCTATTTCATCCTGAGAAATATAGCCTACAGTTTTAGTAGAGATATTTTTTGTCCTTTTAGAAAAGCCCCCAAATTGACAGTTATTAGGATGTCACTTTCCCACCAGGAAAAAAAAAAAGGCCAGAAAAAGAATTATAGTTGAAGAATACAAATGAAAAAGCATTAATAATGTTAATGTAATGGTCTCATTAAAACTTCCTTAAGAAAAACCTTACTCTCTCCTATAGCTTTTTCTATGTAAAATGACTGCATTTTATTATCATAACTTCTTATAATTGCTAGAGTTATTAAGTCCTGGACAGTGTTATGCAGTAAATGTAGGCCAGTCCTGAGCCCTGATCAATTTTCTCTCTATTTTTACCAAGCTTAAATTCCAGCACAGTCAGGGTGCTGGCATATCAGGGATTTGTAAGCTTGAATCTCCTAATTTGTAAAAAATACAAGCAGTCGCTCTCAGTAGGGATTTCTGTTTGAAAATAATCTGACACCCTGAATCCCTCAATTAAATTTAGAGAACAAAGTTAAATTTTCATTCATTTCAGTTTGTTTTGGAAAATTAAATAGGTCATTTCAAAGAACACGGGACCCGTAGTCACACTCATGGGAAATCATGTTCTTGGTCTCCTGCTTTATTTTTTAAAATGTTCTATAATACCTTGTGAGATTAATCTCACTCAGAAAATCAGCTTTCCTGCCCTCTAGCCTCCAACATCTCTTACCTCTCAGTCTCAAGTGGCAACTAGAGTTAATATTACCCTGGAAATCAGAATGAATGGTTTGGTCTCAAAGATCATTTGCATGAAAATGATTTCATCTTTTTGCATGTGACACTTGTGGAGACTCAGAGTTCCACATGCTGCTTTTCTCGGAACTTTGGCCTAATGTTCATCCTGATTTAGGAAAATACGAATATTTTATAGGAGACCGAATCTTGGGATGATGAGAAATTCAATAAAGTCTTAGATCTGGGGACACATATATTGGTTTCTGAGAACCTAGGAAATAAACCCTTCAAGAAGGGAAAAGACTCTGCTAGCCCATGCTTGTTAAACCATAGGCTGGTTTCCTTCCTTCCTCCCTTCCTTCCTCCCTTCCTTCCTCCCTTCCTTCCTTCCTTCCTCTTTCTTTTTTCTCCCTCCTTTCTCCTCCCCCATTCTCTCCCTCATGAAATGTTTTTTATTTTTCTCTGGGCGCACCTTTGTAACCTCATAGGATAACATTTATAGTGCCTGAATTGGGGATGAAGATGGTATGGGCTGGTTTTCCTTGGTGACACTTGCCCACTGGCCTTGACTTCCACACATCCCTTCTGCTATTTTAGAGTGAAGAGCTCAAAGGTGTAGGGGACCCATGTGTTTCCTAGGTTCTGTGCCTGAGCCCATGATACGCTAGATAGGAAGAATCTGGAAACACTTGAGACAGTAGAAGGGACCATGTACACCTGCTTGTCAACACTTGGGTTGGGAATCTTGGATCTTCTTAGTCAAGAAGACAGCTTGGTGCTGGAAGTCCCTGGCCCATGATAGGTTAGCCTCTGCAGTTCCGTGACAACTGGTTTAGATAAGACAAGGAGTGAATTAGGGCATAAGTGTGTCATGAAAATATACAGAGACATTAGCTTATACAGCAATTTACATCAGAACTAAAAATAGGGCACCATAGACCAGTGACAACTAGTAATTGAATCATAAAGTTCAGCCTAGTCACTTAAAAGCATTAGATACGTCAGCTATCTCAGCTCCTGCTATGCTTGGCCCTGTACATTGCTTGGGAAGGAACTGGGGCTATGAGGCCTTCCCCATTGCCAGACACTTGGTACACCTTAAGGATTGTCAGCACCTTTCTCCTCTAGGCTCTCCCCACCTTTCTTCTAACTGTGCTAAGCTACCTTAAAAGATTATGTGTGTATGAGGACCCTCCTTATACCCATTAAAGCAGGCAGACACACACAAAAGAGAGAGATAGAAAAGAATTTTGTTTTGCTTACCATTTATCTTGGGATAAATTCTTCAAGACAATAGAACAATGCTAAATGTGAATGCACCTAAACAGAGTTTCAAATGCATGAGGCAAAAGTGATATAATTTCAAGGATAAATACACAAACCCACAGTTATAATCAGAGATCTCAAACTTCTTTTCTCAGCAATTGGTAAAACAAGTCAACAGAAAATCAGTAAGGATATCATAGACTTGAACAACACTATCAATTAACCAACCTAATTAACATTTATAGAACACTCACCCAACAACATCAGAAAATACAATGTTTTCAAGTGCATGTGGAACATTCACCAAGGTTGATTGTATTCTGGGCCATAAAATATATCTTAAATTTTTTTTTAAAGATTTTATTTATTTGCGAGAGAGAGAATGAGAGACAGAGAGCATGAAAGGGAGGAGGGTCAGTGGGAGAAGCAGACTCCCCGCTGAGCAGGGAGCCTGATGAGGGACTCGATCCCAGGACTCCAGGATCATGACCTGAGCCAAAGGCAGTCGCTTAACCAACTAAGCCACCCAGGCACCCGTGCATAAAACATATCTTAAATTTAAAAGGATTGAGATCATATAAAGAGTATTCTCTCTCCACGGAAGAATCAAACCAGAAATCAAATAGAAAGATATCTGGAAAATCTCCAAATATCTAGAAAATAAACACTACTCATCAACTCATAGGCCAGAGAACAAATCCCAAGGGAAATTAGAAAATATTCTGAATTAAATGAAAGTGAAAATACAACATATCAAATCTTGTGGGATGCAGCTAAAACAGTGATTAGAAGAAAATTTATAGCATTAAAAGCTTATATTAGAAAAAAAGAAAGATTTCAAATCAATAATTCAAGTTTTCACTCTAAGAAACTAGAAAGAGAAGAGAAAATTAAGCCCAAAATAAGCATAAGGATGAAAATAATAAAGATGAATAAAATAGAAAATTCACAAAAAAGAGAGAGAGAGAAGACCAATAAAGCCAAATAAAACCAATAAAGTGGAGGACTTACATTACCTGATTTTAGAGACTTCTATAAAGCTATAATAATCAAGACAGTGTGGTGTTGGTAGAGGGACAAACATACAGATCAATTGTTCAAAGTAGAGAGTCTACAAGTAGACCTGAACATATATGGTCATTTGAATTTCTACAAAGTCATCAAGGTATTCCACTGGGGGAAAGATAGCCTTTTCAATAAATAGTGATGGAACAAATATCTATATAGAAAATAAGCAGACAAAAAAAAATCCTCAATCCTTATCTCACAATACAAAAATTAACTTAAAATGACCTTAGATCTAATTTAAGAGTTGACACTATAAAAATTCTAGAAGAAAATGAGAGAAAATCCTTGTGATTTTTCAGTTAAGCAAAGATTTCTTAAAACACAAAAAACACAAAGCATACGGGAAAAAATGACAAGTTGAACTTCATCAAAACTAAAAATGTTTGCCCTTCAACTGGGAGAAAATATTTGCAAAATATGTTTGATAAGGGAGTTTTATCCAAAATAACATAGAGTACTTTTACAACTCTCTAATAAGATAAACAACCCAAAGAAATTGGGCAATAAGTGAACAGATACTTCATCAAAGAAAATATTAAAATGACTTAGAAGCACAGGAAAAGATGCTAAACATCAGTAGTCATCGGAGAAATGCAAATTAAATGACATAGAATACACATCCGTTAGAATGGCTAACATGTAAAAGATTGACACACTACCCACCGGGATGCAAGGAGGGGATTAAGTGCAAAGGCCCACGAGGGCACTTTGTAGAGTAATGGAAATATTCTACATCTTAATTGCGGTAGTGGCTATATAAGGCTACAAATTTGTCAAAACTGATTGAGCTATAACACTTAGGGATATTTTTAAACCACATATCGTTCATCTCTTCATTCATCTAGTATTCTGTGATTACCTCTACCGTGTACATTCTAAGAATTTGCTCTACTGGGCAGTGAGGTCTGTAAGTGCCCTTAGGTGGATTTTAGAGTTGAGCCATCATGGATTTTATGGAGTTTATGGCATCAAAAGGGGTAATCGCAGCTGTGTAAACATTCAGCTGAAAGGGTGCCTAGGAAGAGATTTGGAAGAGTTTGGGAAATGGACATTTATGGAAGAGATTCAAGGCAAGACATGTATTTTGAGAAATGCGATGGGCTGTCTATTTCACTGAAAACCTGTTACTATTGTCCCTTAGCCTGGCTTGTGTCAGGCCTGAGTCTGTAACCGTCTCAGTGAAAACATCCTGAGATAATTTATACAATTCTTAGTACTAAATGTTTCACTCTCCACTGTGTAAATCAATGAATCTTTTCTTTGAATAGTTGCTTCATCTTCCCAGTGAGAAAACTGAGGCTCAAAGAAAGTAAATGCCCAAAGTTAGTGCAGAGAAGTGGCAGGACAGGAACTTAAGTCCTTTTTACTAATTTCATGGATCCTTCCAGTGCCCTAGACTTGGCAGAATTTCTACCCAACTTGTTTGTCTATTTTCAGTCTTGAAGAATGGAATGTGAAAAGTAGATATTCTATTCTTAAACAAGGAGGTATGATACAGTAAATCTTCTAGGTTCTCTTATAACCACAACTTCATACTCTGGTGAAATATATGAGTTGAGGTTCTTTAAAGAGGCAGAAATTGCAGTGATTTTAATGTCAAAGTTCCTATCTCCAAAGCAACGGATTCTGATTCGGGTGTGGGGCGGGGTGAATGGAAGGTACTCTGACCTTGGGGCAGCTGCCATGGTCCAGCTCAGGTGTCACCCGGAGCAGCTGCCTACTTAATCCACCAAATAGGAAGACATTTCTCTGGAAATCCCTGTTCCCTGAACAGCTCCCCTTAAACACTTTGGACAAATTCTTCCATACAAGGCCACTAAGCCTCATTAGGGAGGGAGGAAGGGGAACAGGGAGGGTCTTTCATTGTTGCTGCTCCCACTTCTGGAAAAATCTAACTGCCACATATATCCCCAATAAAATACTCAACTGTCCATGAATGTGGGTGGTGGGAGTCGTCCTTGTCTTAGCACCCAGGTGTAATTTGCATGTAAGTTGTATAGGAAGTTCAGGAAGGGCAATGGAGGGAAGCAGACTGGACCCAGAAATGGCCATACAAGGCATGCCCAGGAGGTGAGGCTCACAGAGATTGCTTTCCAAGGACAGCTGACCTGCCTTCTTCCCACCTTATTACTGCCCTGTCCTCTAAGATTGACTAGGGTGTGATGTCACCTTTTCAAAATAAATGTAAACATTAATACATGAAGTAGATCAAATGTTATTTCCCCCAAACTCTCTTTGCATTGACTGAACATACAGCAGGTATGGCCTAGAAAGGTGGAAACTTAGAGGGCAATTTTGCAGCTAAAGACCAGTTCGTGTCCAGGGGCTTTCACGGGGTTTTCTGGGAGAAATAGGATGTTACAGGATTCAAAGTGCATCCTGCAGAGGAGTCTCTCTTCTATGGAATTCAGTTTTGCCACAAAGCTGAAGCCAAACCTTGTTGAGAAATTTATTTTTTTCAAGAAAGAGGGCGGGAAAGGCAACAATGCTTGTCTGATCTAACAAAAAGCAGAATCCCAGTTTGCCACTGATGGGGATTGCCTGTGTGCTTAGGTGAAGAGAGAAGGCACGGGATAAAGTGGAGATTGTATGGTATCAGAAATCACAGGCAGCAAAGGCAATGGCAGGTTTCACTGTGTGAATGGCTGTGAAGAAAGCACCTGGAGACAGAACATTTGCCTTCTTAAAAGTCTGAAGGTGACTGAATTGAGTTTACAGATCCATAGGTAAGCCTGCGATGCTTGAGATTCTCAGGCAAGCTTATTCCCTGACACATAGTAAAGAGAGGTAAGACCACCCGGGAATCAAGGAGAGCTTTTGTATCACATCCTAAATGTCCAGGGAAAGACTAAGGATAAAGTGTGAAATTCTAATAAGCTAACCTTGCATTGGACAAATACTAATTTAGTGAGTTGGGTTCTGAGGCAGTGAAAGTAAAGCAGCCTGCAAAAAATCCACAGAGGCCAGGAATCTGATACTATGGTGAGGTGTCTATTGATCTGTCCATATTCTTTGCAACAGGGAATGCCAATCACTTACTCCAGAGCGCTCCCATCTGTCTCACCCTTAGCTTAGCAGACAGGCATGTGAATGTCGGGGTACATGACATGGGCTCAGTGGATGGTGGACAAGAAGCATGACTCTGCCCCTGCAGCCTCGGAGAAGCATTCTGTGGCAACAAAGCCCCCAACCTGAATTCTCAGAATGTAAACTGAACTCTTCAGACAATTATTCAGATCCACAGTTATTCATGATATTCCCATAAAATATGCAGTTTTCTCTCTCCCCCATTTGCCCCACTGAGCCCATGGCCAATGCTTCCACCCACTGCTCTTCGCCACAAATCATGAGCAGACTCTAAGGACACTAGGAACATTCTAGGGTACACAGGCTGACTGTGTAATAGGCTGACTATTAGACATTGGGGGCAGATCCTAGTCACCGACTGGTGACATCACAGGGACCCCTGGAGATCCTACTGTCATTGCTGAACGGACAGCTAATGAGGCAGAAAGGAACTCTGATGGGAGCTTCCAGAAGAGTCAATGTCAACCCAGGAAAAAGTCAATGAGTCAGAAATAGCTGAGGCCTTTCAGCACCAGTCGCCCTGAATTGCTTCTGAGCTGCAGGCACAGGGAGCTGGGCCTCAGGTCCAGCAGCAATTGAATCTTTAGGAGGTTTGAATCTTTAAATATTATCAAACTGATAATCTTCAAAAGGCTGTTAAAGGAGTAAGATGGCAGTTCCTATGCAAATCTTGTAACAGTCATTAAGAAAAGGCTTGGCTATGAGAAAGGTGTCTCAAAAATAAAGGCTGTTGGTTTTATGACTTTTCTTTGGTTCTCATTCTTTATGTCTGGTGGATGAACATTGATCTTCCTGCTTTTTATTCATTCAGATCTCACCTGGCTGAAATCCCCTTGATGGTGCTGCACCCAGGATACCTTTCTCTCAGAGATCTCCTCTCTCAGGAAAGACTGTAGAGTCTGAGGGTTCAAAGAGAACTGAGAAGTCACCCGGCCCACCTGCCCACCAGCACAAGAATTGCCTGCGGATCTTTGACAGGAGTCATCCGGCCACAGCCTGGGTGCCTCTGGGGTAAGCAAATGAAATGTAGCTACTTAATCTATGGAAACTGTATATATTCCTGAACTAGTCCTTTGCTGGTCCTCCCTCTGCTTTAAGAGCAGTGAATCCTCACAGCACTATTGACGCCTTTTGAAACTGGCCTCCCCTCCTGGCCCTTTTGGAGGGTCCACTCTTACTGGATTACTGAATAATTGCCCACTGAGTCACTGTTCTGAGTCAGGATTCCCTTCCATGCAGCATTAGACAACGGAGCAATTCTCCTCAGGAAGGCACCTTGAGGTGATTGCACTGTAGGGAGCTTGAAGCCATGAGTATTATCTAGAACTTGGTTCTTGTTCAATGGCTGAGCCTCAAAGTTGGGGAGAAATTTATTTCTAAGCCTATAGAGTAGGAACATTATGGAAGAAACTGCATGAGATGTTAGTGAAGGGAAAAGAAAATATTTCCTACCCATTAAAGCAAAAACCAAGCACTGAATCTGACGCCAGATGTAGTGAAGTATAAGAAAAGCCAAAAGTGCTAGGCAGATTGCTAACTCCTGTGAGAAAACAAGAAGAAAGCTTCACTGATATTATCACACATAATATTTTTCAACATCATTTAGATGGATTTTGCGTTTTGGTTTGGAGCCCTATTACATGCTCCTATTATGGGGTTTTGCACCACTGTTTTCAGAAAACAGCTCCTTCTGACTCCAGCTGCCACTAAATATGTAAGAAATCCAATTAACTTTCTAGAAATAAAGTTCCCATAAATTTTCTAGAAAACTTTACACTCCACTTTTTAACCGAAAAACTACCTCAAAATGTTTCCTCACACCAAACAATTATTTTTGTCATTTTTCCATTTTTGAAAATAAATATATGACACAAAAGCATGTTACTTTCAGTTTTCCAAAAATAATTTCCCTTTATTACTTCATGAAATTAAGGTTCACTTGAGCAGATTCAGTCAAGACAATAAGTAACTTTCTGATTTTTGAAAAATGCCATTTGTTGTTCAGAATCACATGATGACCCAGGAGCACGGAACCAGGGAGTATTTCTTTGACATCCCATGTCTGGACAACACTCATATCCACCCATCATTTAAGAATGTTCATGAGTATGGAGCAACCATGAGCATTCTTCCTTGTGAAGAAATTACGGAATATTTCTTCTAGGGAATCTTTGAGCCATGCAAACATCTAACCCATTGTAGGAAAAAGACGTGGCCTTCAAAGTACATTATAAAAAGGGAAAAAAAAAAGGTATTACGTGACCCTTAAAAAAAAAAAAAAAAACCAATGTAGGAAAACCTGTGCTTTTCTGCTCCCAGCAGCACATGTTTAGGAAGCACTGGTTTAATCAAGCCAAGACTCTCTTTTTCTAGCCATAGCCAGCACACTCCCAGAATCCATGAATCAACCAGAGGTTATTTTCCAGAGCGGACTTAGAACCCAGTTCAAACGTGCTCCTTCACGGTTGCTGGGAATGACACAAAAGCAGGGGATTAGTCTTTGGGAGCCCGGGGAGGACACAGAAAAGGCTGAGCAAGGGCAAGTGGCCTTGGCGAAGGGAAACCTGGGCCAGCAGCCAGGCACCGAGAACAAAGCAGCTTTCGACTGCATGGACTGCAACCGTCAGGGCCAGGTGTGCTTGGACCCCCTCCCCTGGGACGCCAGGTGTGGGGTCACCACATATGGGTAGAGTGAAGTCAATCTGTTTTCTTTTTTGTTTTACCAGCCTTAAAAAGAAACAAAAAGCCCCACACACAAGCCCAAATTGAGGGATGAGTTGTTTCTGTGTTTTTCCCACAGCCAGGGTTTCTTTCTGCCCCTCGGGAAGCCCTTCTTTCTTGCTCTGAGCCCAGCAGGACACTAGGTGGCGTGGGGGAGCATTCGGACACAAGAGCATCAACACTAACCTGAGAAGTAGCTGCAGGTGAACTAGTTTCCTTACCACTCACTGCTGCCCTCTCACCAGCTGCGGCTTCTGCCACTTCTGCCTTCTGCACATTCGGATCCTCAGAACCGGGAGGCCCTATGTGTCCCAGACCTTCGCTCCCTGGGGTGGAAGGTGGGTTGGTGCTGGCTTGCCGGGTTTGGCCTTTATACCAACTAGGGTAAAACAAGGGATCCGCAGTGTCTGTTGCTGCAGGGACTGGAGTTTCAGACTCTGTGGTCTGCTGAGAGCCAGTGGGGACAACCTCCCCCTTAATCGGGACAGATACATTCAAAAGTAAAAAAAGAGGAGGAAGAAGAAGAAGAAAAAGCAGTTGGTTTTAGTTCCCTTTGGGTTTGAAAACTATGAGCTCTCTGTGCAGTGCCTGATTTAGCGCATGTTCTAGTTCATCCCACCCTCTGCAAGCGCTCAGGGAAGGAGAGCAGCCAGCTCCCCTCTCTCTGGGCCCCTTCACGTGCCCCCTCTTCTTTTCTGCGCTTGTCCTTCACCAGATGGTAGCCTGGACAGACACACAGCAGACGCCTGAAATGAAGTTTGCTTATAAAATATCTGATATAGGAGAAAGGTCGATCTACTGGCCACAATTAATATTTTGACATTCCAGGTGGGCTCCCCAAACCTCTTTTCTAAAATCCCAAATTGATCTTGTTGACCACATCCAACTCTCATTTAGTTACCACACCTCTTTCAAACTCAGTGCGATTGGTATACCCAGAATTTCAAGATTCTAGGAACCATAAATAGTATTTCAGCCTGGTTTCCTATGGAGACGGAGCATAGAATATAATTCTCTAATTCAGAGTTTCCCCTCTGAGGTTTTGTTTCTATAGATAATTTCAATCCACTTTGAAAGCAGGTGCAAAACCAGGGCACCTTTTTGATGAATCTACATTGCCCACAAACTCCACAGGTTGAGACCTCTCTGCTGAAGGTGTCAGGACATCAGCACAAAGGCTTGAAAACTGGACGGTGACATCTTAGAAACTAAGGGTCAGCCAATCAGATAGAGGATTTGGGATGAGTTATCTCCTGGGAAATTTCTATTAACAATTCTGTTAACATAATCTCATCAAATGGCACATACATAGAAAATTAGACATTGTTTGCCCACTTAATGAAAGATGTAGTTATATGTCAGGGTCAGCAACAGGGACATAAACTAGCATGACTTCTCTATCTACTTCCTTTATTATCTATAGAAAAGTCAAAGTCCTGTAGGTATAGTCATTTTTACTTCTCACCTTAGATTATTTCTCACCCTGTACCCCGTATCTGTTTTCAGAGCAGACCCAATCTTCATGACATTGGCTCTCTAGGAACTAACATGTTACACACATACCCCTCTCCCCTGCACACAGATCTCCAAACATTGCTTCAGATTCGAGGGTGCTATTGGCGGGGAAATCGTGTTAAACTCGGTCTCACCGACCAATTAAAACAACACTGAACCTCATTGAATCACTAGAGGACTGTCCCCCCTGATGCTGAGACTGCTCTGAATTCTTTTGTCTTCGACATACCAATGTCTGGCCTATAATTACCCTTTTCTTAAGGAAGAATAAATGTTTAGGCTAGTCAGCAAGGAGGCACGCCCGTGCGTCCTGTAGGAGGGAACTGGTGAATGGTTACCTGTGTCACTGGGGCATCTGCAACAGGTGGCAGGGCTGGAGGTGACTCTGGAGAGGAAGCTGGAAGTGCCCCTGGGGCAGCCTGGAGCTCCGAGGCCAGCTGAGAGGGCTCCAAGGCTTTCTCCGGACTTTCATCTTCTCCTGATGACTCTGTTCGAACATTTTCTACCTCTTCCACTTCTACTCCCTCCCCTTCTCCTTCCCCTCCTTCTCCTTCTTCTTCTCCTTCTCCCTCTTCTTCATCTTCATCTCCTGGTAAGGTAATGTGTTTTTAAAATCATTATAATTATCACTGCAGCTGTGAAATCAATTAATGGCCAGTACTTACAGCCCCGATTAAGGTCAGGGCTAGGGAAATCTTCTTCATCAGACACTGGACTATGGCCCAAATATGCCATGCTGGGGCTTGTGCTTCTAGCTAAATGTGGACAGGAGAAATGGGAGGACGGGCCCAACCATCACCATCCTCTTTGTTCTCCTCCCCAGTACAAAGTGCAGTCCTTACTACTACCGTGAACTATGCACCTGACCCCCCCCCCTTCAGAGCCTGGTCACGTTTATACCATATTCTGTCACATCTGCAAGCTCCTGGAGGGCTGGGGCTGGGATAGTCACTTATCTCTGTCAGATTAAATAGAAATGCAACTCTCTTCCCTTTCGCAGAAAACATACAAAACCCTGTCTTGTTTTAATGTCTTACCTCCTCTGTTCAGAATGCTGACTTTTGCTACAGTTAATGCTGTGACTCTTTTCCTAACACGTTGATCTTAATATTCCCTCAGGCAATATTAAGAAGAGACAATATTAAGTCATTTTTTAAAAAAAGATTCATCCTGAAGACTTGCTTCTAAAATTACATCTGTACACACTGATATAGCTTCATGGTTATTAGTGGTCTAGCCAAGGAGTCTTGTCATCTAGATGGGCTAGGATGAATCAAGACAATCAAAGTTTTGGTCAGTTCCAAGGTTATTTTCTTTCTTTTTTTTTTTTAAGATTTTATTTATTTATTTGACAGAGAGAGACATAGCGAGAGCAGGAACACAAGCAGGGGGAGTGGAAGAGGGAGAAGCAGGCTTCCTGCAGAGCAGGGAGCCCGATGTGGGACTCGATCCCAGGACCCTGGGATCATGACCTGAGCCGAAGGCAGACGCTTAACGACTGAGCCACCCACGCGCCCCCAAGGTTATTTTCCTCTTTTCAATTATTTCATGAGGACACATTTCCAAGAAGGCGATCTCTGGACCAAATGGTAGAGATGGATTTATAACTCATGAAATACAGCTGGTCACAGAGAGCCAGTTTTGTTTCCAGGTGTGACTTATTCTGTGACTCATTTACTATTCTTGCCCTCTAAAGTCTGATTAAGTGGATGAGCTACAATATCTATCCAAATGTCTTCTACATTTTATTTTTATCTCATCCTTAACCTTGCACTTGATGGCACTTCACATCATTGTGTTTAACACCTTGTATAGGATTGATCTTGAGACATCATCATCACCATCAATTATTAAGTATTTGACTACTCAGAGTCAAATGCCCAGTAATGGCATTATAATGGGCACTGTGCTGTGCAAAGTTAAATAAACACTGTCAACCACCTATATGAATCTGTAATGAAATAGAGTTTCACATTGGATTATGATCCTTGTATAATTGTCGATATCCATTCTGGAGGTGATTCTGAATCCCCTCTTTCTCCTGCTGAACCCAGCTGCAGCTCTCACACACCTGCAACTTTGTCCAAATGCTCACAAGAAAAACAAACCTCTGTAAAAATCAATTTCGCGGATGATTTTTTCTTCTCTATTGAGGTTGACTGTGAAATGGTTCATGTTCTCATAACCATGTTCTATTTTCTCCATCTGAAATGCCTTCGATGCTTCAGAAATTCTGCAACAAAGACAAGTTGCCACTTTCTGTCACTGTCTAATGTTTGATAGCCTCGGGTAAAAATGAAAAGTATGCATTTTTCCATAAAATGAAAATTACTTACTTTTGTAACAAAGTTTTGGCATTCTGCGAAAGCAAACAAAAGACAGACCTACTTAAATTCTTTTCATCAAAGACTTAATTCTTTCCTCTGCTGACTCTGAAAATCTCAGAGCTTAGTTTCTAAATGCCATGAATTACTACTGTTTTATACCAGAACCCTCTTATATTTAAGTGATGTCATGGTCCCTTAAATATATGCTTATGGAGTTGTTTAAAAATATGGAGACATGAACACATAATGAGCTTATATTTTACTTGGTAAAATAAATCAAAATGAGATGAACATAAAATAACAAAAATATGATGACAACACTTCTCCAGCACCCACCTTCTTGGTTAGTTCTATTAGGTACCAAAAGGAGACTTACCTGCAGAAACACTGCCATTTCTGGCTCATCCATGAACTGGATTCCTGATTCAACCAACTTTGACACGTTTTCCAAATGATCAGAATACTTTTTGATCAGAGTGCGGACATGTTCCAGTTTCTCCTCTTGGGTTCGGGTAATGACTTGGGTCATTTCATTTTTCCTCTCCTCCAGGATGCCATACAAGTAGTCAAACTGCTCACAAAGTTCCTGTTTCTGTTTTCTGCAGCATTCCTGTTAGTTGGGTTAGCTCATGTTAGAAAGTGTTTGAAAGAGTGTCTATTTGGAGAAATCACCTGGAATGTTTTGGGAGATAAGAAAATGTACTTACATAAGGTATTTTTTTCCTTTCCTTGAAGCTGTCCCTTAATTATAGAGTCCCATTGTTTTGATGCTTTGAAAAGCTCATATTTATCAAATTTTATACTTAGACAAGCCCAAATCAACCAAATTGGCTAAATGGATCAATGATTTTTCACTATGTTCTTTATAAATGGAGAATTTCATAGAAATTAGGACAGGTTTTAAAAAAATTATGTATTGGTTAGATAGCTTATAGTTTTATATTTTGCCTTCGGGTGAGTGTGTGTATATGTATGTGTGTGTAAGGAAAACACCGTGGTACTTCCTGGTTTGTACCCTTCAGTCTCTCTCTGCTTCACCTACACTACTCTTGTCCTACTTTCAGTCCTGCCATGGAGATTCTGAGGCTTCCCATTGGCCTCTGCCTCTGGAATTTACTTGAAGCAAACCCATACACTACAGCCAAATTCATTTTCCTGGCGTACATTTCCCTGGGGTATGGTGCTTTTTCTCTGACTACTCATTGCCCAAACAATAATATTTAAACTTCATAACTGACTTTCCAGCTTCTCCATGACCTGGTTCTAGCTTTCCTTCATAATACTGTACTATTCTTCATCACATACCCTATATCCAGCAAAAACAAACCACTCACTTTCTTTGTTCATTTCCCCTCTGTTTAGAATGTTCTTCCCCAATTCACAGTTGCAAAGTCTAAGTAATCTTAAAGACATTGTTGGAATACCACTTCTCCTATAAAATGTTCTTTGATCTCTATGACTGAATGCCGTCTTTTAGTTCTTCTGAAATCCCTTAATAGTTACCATCAATGGCATACACCTCTAGTCACCTAGTCCTCTATTTATCCAATATTGTCTAAGACAGGGAAATACTGGATTTGGTCTTTGATTCCCCGAGAGAAAGGCTCTATGGGAAATCAGACTTGTCCATTTGCATTGTGTGGCTGAAGCATCTCCAGTTCCATTTAACTTCCTTCTCTCTGAGTCCATGTTTAAATCATAATTAACTTTCCAGTTGGCCCAGTCATTGGCCTTTTGGTTTTTCGAGTTCCAGTAAGCTTGATGTGTATATATGCCAATTTCCTTGGACCTGACCATCTCTGGGTCCAGGACCTTTACAGCTGAGAACAGGCTTTGAGACACAAGGATCCAACATAGCTCTCCTTCCCGATGGGGTCTTCTTGGGAATCCAGCCAATTTATCTGACATTTCTGACCTTTGTGACCCTTATTATGTGTTCTTTCATTTTAGTAACACTGGTCACTTAGGTGTCAAGTATCACTCTTTTCCTATATGTGAGTATCTTAAATATCTAAAGTATAGTCTCTTTAAGGATAGAATCTGGGTCTGCCTAGACCACTTTGGACAACAGATGTTCAGTATATATATGTTGAACAGGTTTTTTTAAAACTGTGTTTCATTTTCCCCCAATTTCTCTACTGTTCTTAGAATAAGGGGAAAAAATGGATAACCTAAACCAAATTGTTGATTATGAAGATACTCCACAAATGTGCAGGAAATACACCTCTCCCTCCACTGCCTCCCTTGGAACACAGTCAATTCTCATCATACTTTCTGGCCAATAATAATTCATGAACGAGATCCAATGATTCTAACCATTTTAGTAATAATTACCAGTTAATGCTGTCATCCACGTCAATTCTTAAGCATATCATTTGTTTCAAGCACTAGGCAAGGCTCTGGGGACCCAACAATGAACTAAAACATAATTCCTGTTCTCAAGGAGCTCAGGTCACTGAATGAGAAAGACTATGGACCAATAATATAATAGCAACCTAGTAGGCTGAATAATTGAAATATGTTAGAGATTTATAACAGGTTTTATGGAAGCATATGGGTGGGGGACATTCACGGGGAGCAGGGGTGGATGGCTCAGGAAAAGCTTTTTACTGGAAGTGATGCCCAGCTTTGGCCATAAAGGATGAGCAGCAGCAGAGGAGGTGTGAGGAGGGGATGAAAATTCATGGAGACTTGACAGTTGTCAAGGTAATAGGACAAGGACTCACAAAGCATGTCCAGACATGGAAATCACTGGGCTTGTCAAATTTGCATCCATTTCCAGCCCTTTGGCTTGAGATTTGGACGATTATGAGGCCTCAGAGGTGAAGCCTCATAGTAGCTTCCCAATCAAACGTTCTTTCACTGTATTGCTTTCTGTTTTAAGCTCACAGGAAACCTTGTGCCTACTGCATTCCTGAAATATGCCTCTTTGATGTTCAGAAGCTCTCCTGTTTACTGCAAAATATGATGGTTTCTAGCCTATTTTTCTAAAAGAAATTGTGCACTTAAAACATATATAACAAATAGTAAGATGTGATACTGGTAGAATATTTTTGTTTCTCAAAAGTTTTCTCCTATATGATTTAATATGTATGAGAGCCTTCATGGTCACAAAACCCAAATTATTTATAGTGAGACTGATGCGAAGTCATGTGTCATGGCTAGTGTTTTATTTAGTGGTTAAAATGAAATAACCACTTTATTTTTACATTATTTTCAATTCCAAGTATATTTTATTTCCATTAGGTTTTCTAATGGTTTTTACTATATTAATTTTAATAAAATTACTATCATTTTAATAGCAACTATTATTTACTTATTTACAGTGTATGAAATGCTACCCTGTGAGCAGTTTATGCTTGATTATTATTATTATAAGACTACATGCTGTATAAAACCCTTATAATATTACCTGACACATTATGGGTACTGTATCAGTGCTTATTAAATTTAGATCCAATTATCCTTAATTTGAGTTATTCAGTTGTGGAATTTTGAAGTTGCATGGAATATCAGAAGTAACCTGCTCCAAAGAAATCATTTCACTCACGTGGAAACTGAAGTCCAGCAGAGTTAAATCATTTTCTCAAGCCATTCTGCCATTTATTGTTGATGCCTGGCCTAGAGCCAAGGGTTTTGAACTCCTAGGTTACAGCTACTCCTACCATACCCTGCTGTGAGATACTGGAAAGTAACTTGAAAAAAATTTTATGTGAACTACTGTGAACCAAATATGTCTTTTAACAAATCGACTCTGTAACAAGTAGACTTTTAAAGAAAGCTCAAATTGTTTCAGAATTATATTCATTAGTTTATTCCTTCAGCAAAATTCACTAATTACTATGTACCAGGCATTAGAAGATCTAAAAACCTGCCATAATTTTTCCGGTGTTCATGAGAAGGGTAGAAAAATTATTATATTTTCTAACAAAAACCTTAACTTCTTTTTTTCTCTTGCTTAATGTGTAATTCTCTTGCTTTAGTATAATTCTATGCAAAATATAGTAAGAGTCAGAAAAATCTGTTTCTGAAATAGGAAAAATATGCTTCTTGGAAGTATGAAACTCATACTTACAAACTTATAGAAACGGGTTTAAGATGTTCAGGTTAACCTAATGTCAGATTCAAATGAGAAATACTCCATGAAATTAAAATTGAATTGACTAAGGTGGGTGCCTTTCCATCCTTCTGGACTACAAGACGTTCAAAGTTCTATTAAAGTCAGTTAACAACAAACACCTCGGACTCACCCTCTGAAGTAATTAGAGAACAGGTATATGCTATGAAAGAAAAATACGCTCCTAGAGGCCAGCTCGCTAGTGATAGTGATTACTCTGAATTTCAGTACCTACTGTGCCTTTGTAAATATGGATCTGAAATGCTTTCAACAGTGACTTTCTAGTAACCTGAAAAATGGAATGGGAAAAATGTGGACTTCTGCCTCATCAAAACATCTGCAGGTAGCATACTTTAAAGGATGATTGTTACCTGCACAAGCATGATAGCAACCATCTTTATCTCTTCTCTACAAAAACGTCCTCACCTCAAAGATTTCTTTTTGCTTTTAACGTTCTTTTTCACTTATTTCAATTAAAAGGCTTGGTAAAAAAAAAAAAAAGGCTTCAGTAAAAATTCTTGGCTGTGTACCCTCCCCGTACCCCCACTTCTCTGGATAGTAATTGAATCAAGATATATGCTTTTTGAACTTTGAAGTTTATTTTTTAAAATATTCTCCATTTTCTTCCTTTTGATATCTGTGGTTCCTATGACCTGTGTGTGTGTGTACACGTGCCTGTGTGAGCATATTTAGCAATTGAAGTAACTTCCATCATAAATGCACTAGGTATTTGCTCCAAGCATATTCTGATGCATGGCCTCCACTGCAGTATGACCCACCTCCTGGGTCTGCCAGGACAGTTAGAAGAACCAAATAAAAGTTGTCTGTAGTCCTTAAATGAAAACAAGATTCATCCCATCTCTAAGGTGAACCCAATAGGGATGCAATATACCAATAAGTGGTGATTTTATAAAGGGAAAACTATGCTGTCCATATTAAAATGGTAAAGTGATGACTGGTGGAGTACCTGTTTCCAACCAATGTCATAATATCCGGCTAAAAAGAAAAAAAATCAAGTAATCATTTGGTCATTTCCTTAGAAGTGAGTAGGTAACCTTTAATATTTATCTAAAACCCATTGTTTAGTTCTTGCTTTCATAGAAATGTTAAAACTGACAGACTCTAATTTTTAGCCTCCTTTATATTTTAGTAGAGATAAGATGCAAGATATGCAGTTGCAAAGAGAAGCGTTCCATGGAAAAAATCAACAATCTTCTACTAAAGAGTATAGAGCCCGCCACTCAAAGTACCGTCATTCCATTGTTTTTAATGGCCAGATTTTCAGTGGCTCACCTTCTTCCCAAGCACTTAATACTCCCTGAAATGATCTTATCATTTATTGGTTTTATTGTCTAACTCCCCTCCTAGAACAAAACCTTCCTGAGAGCAGGAATCTTTTCTGTTTAGTTCATCACCACTTCTCAGCATTATGTGTGCAGAATATGGCATGGAGTGCACACATGAGAAAGATGGTCTGAATGACTGAGTGAATGAATGAAATATGACTTGTATCTAGGGATATTCAGTCCTCAAAAGTTTCTATGTTCCAGAAAATAGATATGTAAGTAGATACTCCAAGCCTCTGCTTCATTCAGAGAAAGAAAACAGCACAAAAACAGCTGTGCAACCGTAGGGAAGACTCTTAGCCTCAGGACAGTTTTCTTATCTGTACAATAAGGGATGGGACTGGGTGATTGCCAAGCTCCCTTCTGACTCTACAGTTCCAAGACTCTATGACTTGAGGTAAATGTAGAGATATTTCAGAGTCTTCAGGCTACAAAATGTCTCTTTCCACTACTGGCAAGTTTCAGAGTGGTCATCTCCAGCATGAAGACATTAATTATATGTCCTGGCCCTGCAGTGTCAGTCCCAGCTTGGGAATGTGCCAGGGTTACGAGAGGAAAACCTAAGACAATTGGAACCACTGCTCTTACCATGTAAGGAACATGTCTCTGGGACCAAAATAGAGCTGAAGATAAGCTCTTCGCCCCAGCACTTGTCACTGAGCAACTGGCTCCAGCCGGCTCATTCACATACCCACTACATTCTTCCAGCGCTCTTCAACACCCACGTTTGTTTGGTGCTCCCGCTCTGGGTCTGGGAGTGCACACTCGGCTTCGTTTGAAGTACAGTACTTCAGAACTCCCTTCGTTAAGCCCAACAGGATTTTCTCTCCCCACCACCCCCAAAAGAAGGGGGGGGAAAAGCAGACAGCAGGTTAATAACACTAAAGAAAGAATTATCTTAAGGTAGGAAGATTCTCCTGCGGAAATCAGCCAACCCTTTGCTGGTAAAACCTCAATTGCTAGCACTTGGGAGAAGTCCCCTGAGCGCAGACTAGGACGAGAAGCTGGGTCTCTGCCGGGCTACACTAGAGAAGACAAAGGAGAATAACATGTCCCTTCCAGGCAGAAGGGATAGAGTTCACTCAGCGAAGCAACTCTACCCAGAGCCCGTGGGGCTTGGAACTCCCAAATTCATACTGTTTTCCACTGTATCACGTTGCCAGCCACTTCATGTTAGAGGAACAATTATGTTCTAATTTATGGGATCTCTAAAGCTTACTCCTGGGGTGTCTGTCCAGAGCATTTAGAAGCTCCTTGAGTAAACTCTGTAAAGCAGAGAGCCCTGCTTAACATGGCGAGTTGAGCAGTTGTTTAATTTGCTCCTGTCCCGAGTGCAGGGTCAACACGTTTCCCAGAAGAGCCTTAGCCTCCCTGGTGCCAATATTTTAAGTTACCTCCAAGCCTCTTAGATCAAGAATAGGGTTAACATCTTCTACCATTTGTGTTCAGTTTTTCCGTCTGAAGGGGGTTGCTTAGCCCCACATCATAATGACCAAGACCCTGATAGTCTTATTCTGACACCATTTAAAAGATGCTTCCGATGCACCAGTGGTTCAAACAATTATTAGCATCATTACAATAAGTGTGCTCTTTCCAAACTGACTGTGAGAATAATATGAGGTAACTTAATCAGGCCCCTGGCATGTGCCTCTTACTCCAACTTAGGCATCACAATAACACTCTGAAGAAGGTATTATTAACCCCACTGTGCCAGTGAGCAAGTTGAGGGCCAAAGAGCTTAGGTCACTTCCTAAGGTCATATAGTTAAATGATGGCTAAAATTCAAATTCTGAAACCTGGTCTTTTAAGCATATGTTATATTGCCTTTAAAATGTTGCCTTAAAAATTCTGGTATGCTTATTAAAATAATTCTTATATTTAGACTTCATATTTGTAACTGCATGGACAATGTCCCAAAAGCTGTTTGGGTAAAATTATTGTTTTAGAAGTACAATAGATTTGTTTTCATTGCAAAAACCAGTGGAGGATCTTATTAAAGTTGTCATTTTTCAGATAATGGAAATGCGCAAGATCAAATATTTATTACTCAATTGTAGCTGTTTCCTTTAGACATGCATCCATACAAAACAGGATTATTTCTAGGCCTGCCTGCCTGCCTCAGGAGGACCAGTATTAATAGCCTACTACTCTCTTTGGTGTCCAGTGACATAGGATAAGTGCCCTTTCTAGAGACTGTAAGATGGAGGTTATGATTTCTAGGGATGCGGAAGGAAAGCCAAGCCCATTTTTCTGGATGCAGCTCCCGAGGAAGTGTACTTGTCTACTCCAACCAGCAGCCCTCTTTCTGAGTCCCAGCCTGTCCCAGAACACTGCCTGGCCTGGAAAGGCAAGTGTAGCTCCAGACCGTGCCGGGCTTGTCTAGAACAGCCTAGAAAGCCCTCCAACAACCTGCAGGAGAGAGCTCTGGGAATATCTCGGGCTGAGCCACATTCAGCCAGGCATGCTAAAAAGACTGAAGCCTCCTTCACCCACTGTCAGCCCACAGCAATGAGAAAAAAATGCCACTCCCCCTTTTGACACAGGTCAGACTGCCCTTTTGCGAATATAGTCCTTCTCAAAGCCACTCTCAGAATCATTGTAAACTCACATCAACAGCATATGTGATTTTTAAAGGATAAGAAGGAGTCCACAGTGTGAGTTAGACTAAGCTCAGCAGCTCTCCAGGGCTGGTCCTGGGCTGGGTGCCTGACCAGACCAGCCCTGCAAGACATTACATGACCAGGGACAAAATTAGACATGTGCAAGGGATGGACACTCCTACCAAAGGGCAGGTGTCAGGGCCCCAAGTGGGAAGAGGCGAGGTAATTAGGGAAGGATAGTGCCCACTCAGGGACTACTCCATTTCCCATCCCTAAGGGGTTCTTCACCAATCAGAAGAGAGAATTCATTAATAACAGCTCCCCACCCCCTGGCCAGGAGCCACCACTGGCTTCCCGGGAAATGTTTCCTGGCAGGTGGTGAGCAAAGCCAGGAAGGAAAACAACCACCCCAGGGAGAATGGGAGAACAGGAACTCTGTGACCTGAACTCCGGAGCAGAATTCATCTGCTCTGCAAGGCAGGACCATTTCACTCTAAGCCAAGAACCTGCGGTGCTTCACGACATGCTGCCTTGCAGGCTGCCACACACAAAGGGAGCCTCTGGTGTTTTGCCCACGGATATGGTACTGACTCTATGGAGATCACCTCGGTGATTACAGATGCACCCCGTGGCCTTTTGTGGCAGGGTCTCTGGCCTCTGGCCTCTTCAAATGGAGGATATTTGCATCAAGTAGGGATCATAAAATCAGAGACCCCCATGAGGCTCTGAGCCAATACCTACATCTCCAGATGAGCCACCTAAACTGATCTGAAAGAACTGTGCTTATCTGAGCCACGTTCATTCATTCTTTATTTTATTGGTTATTAAAAATGTCAGGCTTGCTTTAGAAAAATGTGAAATATAGGCATATATAAGGAAGACAATAGTATCACTGTTCACTGCTCCTAACCTTTTGGTTTCTGAGGTTTTCTCCCCCTATAAATGTATATGGGGGGTTATTTATGAATATATACATTCTGTACAGTTTTATTTCCTAAAGGTAAAAATCTCAGAAGTGAAATAAACAGGTAAAAGGGATGGACACTTTTAAGACTCATGCCAATTTACAGCTTCATCAGAAAGCACTACAGGGAACAATTATACTCTTCTAGTAACCTGTGAAAATACTTGTAAACGTTTGTCATGTTTGATGAATGTTTTTATCAGTAATAATAGGGGTAATAATCCTGACCTCCACTGCCAGGAACTTCCTCCTGATATCTGCACTAAATCCCTTCTGCTGGCTTAACTTCAAACCTGTTCCTTCTTGTCTTGTTCTCAATGAAAGAAAAAACAGCTGCTTCCTCTTGTGCCCCTGACTGGCCTCCGGGAAGACAACCATTTGTCAAATCTTTCCTCGCCCTCTCAGTGTCCTCTGAGGCTAGCTAGCTAAATGGAGCCTGAGTCGTTTGTTCAAGGCCAAATGTGACCCACAGAGCTTTTCTCCTGTTTGTGTTCTATAGCCTCTATGTCCTGGACAGAGGTCTCTGATGAAGGCCTGACCAGAGATGAGTATAGAGATTATCTCACTCGCCCACAAGGAACATACTCCTATTTATACACTCAAGACTCAACATTGGAGTGCTGATTCATGGCTTACTGATTAAGCTGTATTTGGCCTTTACTGTAAGTAAGCAAAAAGAAAAGATTTTATATTGTCCATTTTGTAATCTCTTTGGGCTCTTCGCCAAGAGAAAATTTTTCTTCTATAAATGGATCCCAGACTTATCATGATCTTTTCAGGAATATGAGTATGGAGAAGAGAGGACATTGATTTTAATGATGTGTAAATCTAAAATGAGTTGGTTATGGCCAGTGCCTTGAAATCATCATCCAGGAACCAGCCTTTGGCTCTTGATGGAATTTGCCTTTCTAATGATAACATAATGAAAACAGGGTACTTACCAGGCTCTCACCCTATACTAGGCACTGTGGTAAGCATTTTGCTTATGCTTATTTAATTTCTCACAGTAACTCTATAAAATAGTACTATGTCCCATTTTTACAGAGGAGAAAAATGAGGGATTGAATGTACATGAGACTGGATCTTAAAACCTAATGCTTAGTTTAAAAAAAGTAAGAAGCAGAATGAGAAATACAGCACAATACCATTTATAAAAGTAAAAGGCATGTGTATAAAACAATAAAGATTTTATAAGAGTATAGGTAAACAGAACACCAAACATGTTAGAGTGGTTATTTACAGAGAAGAGAGTAGGAAATGGGGATGAAAGGAAATACACAGATAACAAGTGGGCCCTTGCCCACAGCAATAAGGACAATATGCACAGATTGAGCAGGACAATGCCTCAACATTGCACCTGAGGTCCAGCTGAAAAAAACAAGTAACCCCCCAAACTCCCTTAGAGCAGGGAGATGGTAATAAATGGCTCCAGTTTACAGATCCAGAGGGCTGCACTCACCCAGCCGTCTTGCACTTGCCCCGTGGGCCGTCTGGCTTAACTAGTCTGTGAATCTTCAGTTCTTGACAGCATACCTGCCACATAGCTGAACCTCTTTAGGCTCCAGCATTTTGTCTTCAGCAATTACACAGTTTATATTTGATCTAGAGGAAGGTGGATTCGCAGTATTTCTTATAGGCCAAACTTAAGTGTGAGCTAGGCAGTCAGCCACTCATGCATTTGTTCATCAACTTTGTCCTGAGTGTTTATTATGTCCAAGGCACTGGGCCAGACAGAGGCAGGGACGGATGAGCCAGAACTCCGGTCTCAGTGAGCTCCCAGCTAGTGGATCATTCTCCAACCACGGTCAGACACACCTTTGTCCTCCTACTGTCCCCCTTTGTGGCCTTTGCTGTCAGAGCGCAGATAGGCAGCTCGAACCCACACAGGATTTTCCAAAGCACTAACTAGTGTGTCTTAAGACCGTTTGGATATCCACAAAGAAATAGTGCTATCATGGTGGACAACATTCATTTTCATTACTGGGAATTGATTTTTCTTGTAGGTAATCTTTCAAAATGGGTTGACCAAGAAAGAACAACAAATGTCACAACCACCCTGGTTAAGTGTGGCAAAATCTGCCTTGTTGACTCATGTAGTAACCAACCAACTCATGTTGACTCCTGGTTCTTCCTGAGCCAGGAGAATGTTGGAGAGACATGAGGAAGGAGGCCATTCTGTAAGGAGAGCTTGTGTGGCATGAGGCAGCCACAACCCCCCCAGGAGTTTAGGTTTCGCTTAGACTTGGTTGGAGTTGCTTCACTTACCTCAATAGTTTTACAGGTGTCTTCCAGCTGGCTGATCACTCCCTGGACTCGATCATTGCTTCCCACAAGGACAGCGATGCCATCACTGAGCTCAGACTAATGAAGGGAAAAGAAGGATGCAAGATTTTAGGAGTTTTCTAGTCAGTACTGATTGCAGATAAATCACGGTGTTGTCCTCAGGGATTCCTAATCCAGGGTCCATCGAACCCCTTAGGAGTAACAGTGAGGCTTAGAAGGCTTCTCAACCTCCTCGTCTTGTAAATAAAGTTCTGTATGGATGTGTATATAAGTGCATTTATCTGGGAAGAGGTTTCATAGTTGTCACCAAATTCTTTTTTTTTTTTTTAAGATTTTATTTATTTGAGAGAGAGAGAGAGTGAGTGAGAGAGCATGAGTGGGGGAGAGGGGCAGAGGGCAGAGGGAGAAGCAGGCTCCCTGAAGAACAAGGAGCCCGATGCGGCACTCTATCCAAGGACCCTGGGATCATGACCTGAGCTGAAGGCAGACACTTAACTGACTGAGCCACCCAGGTGCCCCAAGTTGTCACCAAATTCTTTAATGGAGACTGTGACCCTGCTAAAAAAAATTATAAACACTGAATTATAGACTATAGATAGAACATATTTTGCACCTTCTATGTGCTAGGTGCACAAATACATACATACTAGACTAAGTCATTACAAACTTGACGCTGTAACATTCGACTGGTTCCAGGGGAAAATTTTCAACTTGAAATTCCTCTCCTCTTTTGACTCAAAGAGATTCCATTGTTTGTACTTAACCCTTTCCAAGACTGGCTATGGACCACCAGGCAGCACTGAGTGGGGACTTAGGATACCTACCTGCTTGGTCCAACTCTGCCTTTAATTTCTTTATGATGTTGGGCAAACATGTAATCAACTTGGACCGTAATTTTCTCGGATATAAAGTGAGAAGATTGGACCAGAACAGTGGTCGTAAAACATTTTAAAGCTTCAGAACCCTTTCTTCAAAACGAAGCTAATATGGAATCCCAATAGGTAAAAGTGAAGCTGCTTTGCCCAAACAGGAGTGGAAGTCCTGCCAGTCTGTCCTTCTGTCCATCCCACGTGAGTTTCTAGGGCTCTGAGGGAAACAAGTACTATTCAGTTCTAACACACCATGACTTGAGTGGGGTGGGTGGGTGTGGAAGGAAAAAGGGGAAATAATTCGTAAGCGGATTGAAAAATAAGTAAATGTTATCGATATCTTGCTAAATCCTGCTTCTTTAGCGGCTAGTGCTCACTGGTTATGACTGGTATTGCCTGGAAGTTTGGCTTTCAAATTTGATCCCAACTCTGATCCTCACAAGTAAAACACTGACCAAATGTGGAACCTATGATTCTGCACAGAAAGAAGCTGAGAGATGGAGCTGCTCAAGTCCTAGGTGCTGGGAGTGGCTGCATCTATCTTAGCACAGCACTGCACGTTATTTGCATCAAATGGGCACATTGCTACTTGCCAATGGAGGAAACCAGGTTGGCAGGTCAGTGATAAGCTGGGGGACAAACTATAGTTGGTCACAGTGAGAGGGCTGAGGCTGAGGCCCTGGGGTGGGGGTATGTGCCAGACTCTGAGGGGGCCTTTCAGCAACTGGTCTCGGTGCAAAGCCCAGGAGGCCAGCTTAACCTAGCCTTGAAGCCTACTACAATAGGAGTGGGGGAGAAAAGCCCTGGGAGGGGTGTGGCAAACAGAACCTTTTGTTAGCGAATGAAGAAAAATTCCTGTGCCTGGAGTGAAAAGTTATCCTGTTCATATCTATGGTCTGAACTTCAAACGGCTCAGACCAGGTGCCAACACACTGCTTTTCTTCAGCAACCTCCAAAGCACGCAAAAAACAGCGACCCTTGCCCTCTGCACACCTTCCTGACCCTGCGCACCCCTTCCCTCTCTAGCAGTCCCTGTCCTCTCCAGGGGATCTAGCGAGTGGCCACGTGCTCACCAGCACAGCACCCCTTCCTGCTCCAGCCTCCATGCGCTTGGCCTCAGGGCCACGTGGCTTGGCTGGTCCCCTTCAGCGAAGGGAGCCAATCCCGCGGGCACTTGGAGGGGGCTGCTGCTGCAGGGGCCGGAGAGGCTCTGTTACCTTCTGCCTCTGGAACACGTGTGTTAGGGGTGCCACCTGGCAATCCTTGTGTGCCCCGAAGACCTTGCACAGAGAGCAGGTGGGCACCTCACAGTTCAGACAGTAGATGTTGATGCGTTCTTCTTCATGCTCCTCGCACATGGGCTGGTCAGACTTCTTTTCTGGTCTGGGAGGAGGTAGGCAGATAAATGTGTCAGCTTCCATTGGGGCCAAGCAGAGAGGGGTGATTAGCACTGCTATTTCAGAAAACTCCCAGGGTACCCTTCTTGTGCTCAGAGCCCTCCCAATTCAGTTGCCCTGCGGGGCTAGCAGTGGTGTGCTGACAGATCTCTAACAACCAGCCTGGGGTAGGGGGTAAGACTCAGACACTCTGATCTGTAGCATTTGACATTTTCTGCCGTGAGTGTTCTCATCATGGCTGATTTCAAGTTACTGAAGGTTTAAAACACGTCTAGTGGAATTCCTGAAAGTTGAACATTTGGTTTTTGTGTTAGGAAGGTGCTCTAGCCCTGTCTCCACATACTCACAAGTCTCTTGAGGTACTTTCCAATTATGGGTAAAGAAGGAGAAGTGGCTGATAAACTAGATCTCAAACTATCCCAGCTTTGCAGAGGTGCTAGGTCCCAACCCTCCAGCCTCCAGCAAACACATTTCTCACACACAAAGGAGGAGGGGGGTGGGCTGGAGGAACCCAAATCACTGATGATTAATCTAGACACTGGTGGGAAGTAGCTCTGTGTAAGAAGGAAAATGTCAGCACCTGCTTCATTAATTTGTTTGGGTCTCTTTCTGCCGTTAAGAAAATTAAATATAAATAACTTCCCAAGTGAGGAGTTGACACTGATTCAGAGTAGTTAGTGAGTGCTCAGTGAAGGTGAACAACACTTTAAGCAATAAGAAAAATGCTGCTCTGGGACGTGGTGGTAACCTTGGAAGTAAGGATCTCACAGATAATCCCCAAGTTTCAGTTTTCCCAACAGTTCAGCACCAGCCAAAACTTTTCGGACCTGCAACAGGTGATATTGGAGTGTTGGGTTTGTGTTAGTGAGATGATGACCAAGCGCTGAGGAATTGAAAGCATCAAACAGGAGTGACAAGTCATTGCCGTTTAAGAATAACCTGTTAGCTGGAGAATCACAAGCAGCCCAAGTTCACAGCACGTGGTAGGGCCTTGTATATTCCCCTAATGATCAGCGTGGCTTATGTATTATCATCAAGATCAAAATTATGCCAAGTCGTGGTGTTCTAGGCCCTCTCTGGAGAGCATGGTGAGAGATGTGGGTGTAGCCTACTTCTGCAAAAACCTGGAATTCTTACATATCCTATCTAAAGGCTGAGGTTGTTAATAGTTTTCAGAGGTACCTGGAAAATGTAAATACAAATCCATAACCTTTCCTCACATTCCCAAACACATAGTTATTTAAAAGCATGGTTATTTAAAAGATTTGGGGCTGAGTTTTTCTACTGTTATCAAGATCCTCTTTTAAAAAACTGCAGGTTTTAATGGGCCATGAAATCGATTATTATGGGTCATGAAATCAATTTGGGGGTCATGACCAGCATTGTTAAAATCAAAATAAAATAGAACAGTAAATACTGTGAACTACATGTAATAAGAATAAGGTAATGATATGTGAAACTCTTGTTTCTGGCATACAAAGATAGATGTGTATGTAGGTACATATATGTCTGTACACATATCTAAGTACATTGGAAACAAAAGTGTATATTTCATATCTATATATCTATCCATGTATGTAATAGTCACTGTATCACAATGTAAAATGTACTTCTACTGTGAGACATGAATAAAATGGTTTAAAAACCATTGCTGTTGATGTGCTACCATGTAGCTGCAGCCCCAGAAACTCAGAGAAAGGCAGAGAATATACTGATTTACATCTAGAAATCACTAGGTAGGAGTCAAGTCAAGAGATTGGGCTGTTGGAAGAAGCCCTGGGTCTGGTAAGGAAATTGTATGGGCTTCCAGCTTCAAGATTTCAGAATCTGGTTTTTGTAAAAGGAATTTTTGCCTGGTCTTATAGCAATATGTTTTCCATAAAATCTGTGGCCTCCTGACTTGAATTTCTGCTATATTCTCGGAAGTCAACTGAGGAAAGTAAACTGCCCAGGTCTGTTTCCTCCACCAAAATGTGAGTTCCACGAGGACAGGTCTGTCTTTTTTTTTTGCTGGATCCTCAGTGCCCAGAACAATGCCTTGCACAGAATGGGTACTCAGCAAATATTTGTTGAATGAATGAGAAATGAAAGATAATTTGCCAGATTAATGGATAGTATTTCCTTGTGATCTAACGTAAAACCACTCATCTGGGGAAGGTATGTGAAATATGGGGAAAACCCAGGGTCACTTGGCACTCATGAGCAGCAAAGGAAGAGGCCAGACAGCATTCTGAAGACTCCCACTTATAAATGACAAAGCCCTTTGGGGGTTATTTAGAGACTAGGAGTGGTGGTTTGCTTTTGCTTGGTCAAAGGCTTCTCCACCTCCAATACCTTCCCTACCATGTATCTCCATCTCATAATAATAAATGTCAGGCAAGTGTCTGGAGCACATTTACTGGAAAATGGCACAGAGGATGCTTCTGTGGCTCATCTCCCTGCAGCATTTCCTGAGGACAGCCTGTGTCCCTTGTGCTATTCTGATGTCAACAGCTCTGATCAGAGCTCAGGTATGTGAGTGTATATATATGTATAAATATATACAATATATATAGTATAAATATACACCCAGTACGTAAACACTAAAAATGCGGCAATAGCCATAAGGCTGTATGTTTAGTTTTGATTGTGATTATTTTTCCATAGTGCATACAGGCTGAGAACTACTTCCCATATTCCTTATCAGGTTTTTCTTGTTTAGGTGGCAACACGGGCCCAGGGGCATCACCCACTTATAAGTGGGTGTATAATAGAAACCTTTAGACAACTTAAAACATATAACAGACTTGGGTCAAACATGGCATAGATATGGTGTAAATGCACTTTCAGGAGGTGAGAGTGTCTGAGCTCACAGTTGTGGCTCAGGTCTCAGCTCCAGATGTGGGCAGTGGCCCTTAGCCATTCAGTGCCGGCAGCCTCAAGGAGTCTGTAGCCTGCTGTCTCTGGCCTCAGGTTGCTGGGACCATTCTGGAGCTTCCCGAAGGGTGGGCATCTGGTCTTGGTGACGCATGGCAGGCGGCGCCTTTAGAGTCAAACTGATCTCCAAGTTTAATTCCAGCTCAGCTTCTCCATGTGGCAGCTGTGTGGCCTCAGGCAAGTTACTTAACCTGTTTCAGGCTCCGCTTTTATTCATATCTGAAAACTGGCCTGAGGGTCTTCTAATTAAATATGGCAGAATGAACCTATGCCCTTTTTATTTGTGTTTCCTGTGGAAATCCCACTAAAATGAGTGAGGAAATCGTAAGAATCACATTCTAGTATAAATCAATAAGGACAAAAAATGAGCAAGATGACAGCAGATGAGCGATGTCGACCAAATGTTGAAATTGAGAACATGTGTATGAAAGGAAGTGCCCGGCTTGAGTTGCATCTTATTCTGCTAAGTGCCTGAAGGGGAGAAGCCTGCAAGGAGCAAGCTGACCTGAGCTGTGGAACCCAGGAAAGGCTCTGGAACTTCGGAAGCCAGGTATTCTGAAGGCAGGAGTGTGTGGGAGGCTGCAAAGTGGAGTGCTTTCTGCATATTTTGGGAGATTACTTGAGGATCTGCTCCACAAAAACAGTAGAATAAACCAGCAAAGAGAAAGACATAGGCTCTAGGAAACAAAGATTCAACCCAGGGAAGAGTACAAGTAAAGTAGGCGAAGCCCTCGGGGCACCTGGGTGGCTCAGTCATTAAGCGTCTGCCTTCAGCTCAGGTCATGATCCCAGGGTCCTGGGATTGAGCCCCGCATCCGGCTCCCTACTCCGCGGGAAACCTGCTTCTCCTTCTCCCACTCCCCTTGCTTGTGTTCGCTCTCTCGCTGTGTCTCTCTCTTCGAATAAATAAATAAAATCTTAAAAAAAAAAAAAAAAGTAGGCAAAGCCCAGCCACGTGAGGACACTGACCTGATCATCTGCAGTGAAAAGTAGATAATGTCTAAATTGAAAAATCAAGAAATGGGAGTATAGTCGTAGTATACAGATATCACTGGGTGATAACAGAAAAACAGCTAAAACAATGAAAAGTGGTTGCCTCTGGGGAGTGAGACTTAGGGGTGGAGAGAGAGTGTGGTGAGAGTGGAGGCCTCCTTAGAGGTCTCGTACTATTTGACTGTTTAAATTATGTATATGAGTTAGCTTCAGTGGAATATTCAGAAATTTTAATAAGATAATAATCACAATCTCACAGGATTGTTGTGAGAATTAGAGAATCATACACGATTCATGTGTGAAGCACCCTGAATAGTGGTTGACATGTACTCAGCACATATTAGTTTTACTTATTATAAAGTTAATTATTATAACTTTCATGATTAATATTAGCGAAATAAATTCCTGTTTTTGTCACCTCCCCAAACTGTGGCTAGTTCAGCACCATGCAGAAGTCTAGGTAAGAAGGCCAGGTGTGGTCAAGATCTACAATCTCTAGTCTTCCTGTGGGAGGTCAGAGTTGATCAGCCCCTCTCCTTTATGTCCCCACCCCAATGACGGTGAGCCAGAGATGGGTTCATCTCACTCTGTATATACAAGGTTATTCTAAGGTTGCCTAATGGACTCAGGCTTCTGGGCTGGCAAGGCTGCCGGCCTCCAGAGAACACCTGGGTTTATGCCCAAACAGAAACACCTGGATCCTCTTTGCAACTTGTGGTTTTGCCACCCAGTAAAAATGTCCCAAAGGCAGGTCTCAAGTTCAAGAAATAACAGTATAAGAAGAACTTGATAATCAGAAAAATACCGCTAGTGCACACAGTTATGAGCTTCATGGTTGGAAATTTTGTTCATTACTTTTATACAGTTTGCTCACCTGGGCACTTTTTTGGCAAATGCACATGTAGACTTTATGGTTAAAGTAAAGATGTATCTTGTGGTTTTGCTAATGCTACAAGTTTTAATATCTCTTCTTCTCTGCATTTCATAGCATTATTGCTATTATTTCCCATATTTTAGGCTCTCACTGTAGCAAGTAGCAAAATGAAATTATTGCAATAAATAGAACATGTAAGAAGGTTTGTGGTGTTGCTTTGTCAGCGGGCACTTACAAAGTAACCATTCTATGCAAGACACTCTACTAGGCACTGAATCAGTTGTTATATAAACACCCTTAATGATTGTCTGGGTTATTAATTGACTGGTTATTTTTTTAAGAGACAGTGTGTGCATTTGCATTTTAAAGTAACGTAATACAATCAGATCAATCAATGAAGCAACAACGGCAACCATAGCACTTTCCTTCTTCTCCAGAGACTGGAAACAAGGGAAATAGCTGACTCTGTGTCTCTGCAATATGTCACTGGCAATTACTCTTCTTCCCCAATTCCATCTAGATTCTGGCACTATCTAATTTAGTTTGAATCTTAAGCAGAAACTAATAGGCATAATGATTAAAATAATTATATGTTAGATTTATAGAACAGCTTTCCTTCCAAGAGTGCAAGGCTCTTAGAGCCCTGCAGATGTTCCATAAATACGTGTCTCCTAATAAGAATCACAATGAGTTCATTTCCAGATAGTCTCAATATTGCTATCAAGCTTTGTGGACCGGACTGACCTGTGTACAATTGAAAAAGGGCTCTTCACACCATGGCTTCTAGGAATGAACTCCTACAGTGTTGTCTCTAGGAAAGGAACTCTATAACCAATGTGATTCGATGAGGAAGAAGACTTTTTTTCTTTTTTTAATGAATAGATGTATATACTGAGTATCAGTCAATCAACAGGTGAATGCTAAGAGTATGAGACAAATACAATCTAGAGATTAGAGAAACATAACCTGAATGCCATCTCCCCCTGCCCCATGTCTCTAAACTTTAACTTGCTAAAGGAAGGACTGTGCATTGCTTTGCAACTTCCCAGAGTCCATACCATGACTAACTATGTTAGAGAACTTTGTTTTTATTATGATCATCTAGACAATTTTCAGGTGAGACTGTCTAGACTAGGAACTGGACTATTTTGGAAAATGCCATTTCTATTAGTTTTCCTTAAAGTTTTGTACTATAGGTTTTCTGCTATGTAGAATCTGGAGCTACAAAGGACCTGTGAAGTGCAGAGATGTCTAAAACATATGTAATACGAGGCTTAGAGGGATGGGCCGCATTATACCTCTTTCAGTATTACTGAATGAATTACTTCATTCTTAAATTGATACAAAGGCTTGGGCACCAGCTGCCTTCTCCTTCCATGAGCAATTCTCACATTGGGAAGGACTCGCTTGGAAAAACAATGTCTGTAATGGGCAAACAAGCGTTTGGTGTATTGATCCATTAGAACAAACAAATAGACAAAAACAAGCTTCAAATGGGTTTGACACAGGGAAGAAGCATACCTGGTGGACTCCTGCTTGTAGATGTCAATGATATTTTCCACCAGCAGATTCCTCTGAAGGCCATATATCCCATGTCTGTCCAGAACCACTTCGTGTCTACAGGATGGACAGCGAAATCGGCCCCCTGAGGCCACGGTGGTACCTCCTCTTGTGGGCAAATATGGGTTAGAGGCCTGTTCTTGCCAAGCAAGAAAAGAGGAATTGAGTAATGCCACAGGTAGCTTTTCTGAGACTTCTTTTCACTCTGTTACTGCAAACAACATCAACCTCTACTTTAAGCTGGCCATAAGATAATCCCTTAGGGCCTTCTCAGCAAGTGGTCCCAAAATACAGGGCCAGCACTCATCCACAGTCAACGGCTGTGTACCATGTTCAGCATGAGGCACTTTTCCATCCAATGTTTTCGTAACCAAAAGTTCCAGCCAGAAACTCCAACATTAATGTCTTGGGCAGCAATTCATTTACAATTTGGAAGCAGATTCAATGTTTTGAGGTTTTTGTTTTTTTTTAATATGATTCTTAGTATTTAAGTAAAACTAGATTTGGGAGTAAGGAGGAGGCAGACAGCAAAGCACAGAGCAAATCATTAAAAAAAATGTTTTTCTTAAAATGAATGCAGCCTTAAAAGGTTTTCTAAAAGAATTTACTTAAAAGTTAAGCACTTGATTCTGAGAAAAGAGACTTTTTTTTACCCCCTAAATTCCAAACAAACCTACCTGGAAAATATCACTGGCACATTTCCTACACAGGTTATGCTGACAGGGGAGAATAACCACAGGCTTCGTGAACATCTCTAAGCAGATAGGACAGATGAGTTGCTTCTCCAAGTTATCCATGGTCTGCTGCTCTTTGGAAAGGGACTTATAATTCAAAGATGCGCTCATCTCCTGGCCGTCCCTGTGTGCACTGCCAGGGAAAGGGTGCTCCGAATGGTTTCTGCAAGTGTCTTCTGGAAATAATTCCAAAGATTGGGTGGTCAAGTGTCCTTTATGGTTTTTTCGGTGGAAGACATTGTTTCAGGCCCAGGTTCAGAGGAGGTGCCTGAGCTGTTTTTAGCATTGGCGAGGGGGGGGTGTGGGGGGTCACGTGACAGTCGGCTGACTTGTCCATATAAGCCAGTGACAGGAGGATGGATTCTGACAGGTGACAGAGACCAGGAGCCAACATTCCTGCCCCAGGGAGTGAAGAGAGTGGGTGGGAAAAAGGATTACAAACCCCATTTAGACAGGGTTGTGAGGAGAGGGAGGTTGAAGCGGACAGTTGTCAACAATAAATGCAAATGTGCATGCCTAGTCACTGAGCCAAGCCCTCTGTGAGCACTCAGTAAGAGCGTGGTGATGGGTTGCTCCAGGACTGGGGAGAATGCAGCCCAAGAGTCTAACTGTATAACGAATGCCATTTCTGTCTTGAGAGTTTAGGAAGCGAGTCACCAAGAGTAGCATGATCTTACTGTCTTAACTGAAAACATGAAAACATGTCTTGAAAACCATGCTCCAGGCTTTACGAAGGCAATCATCTAAAAAGACTTGCTTAACGTTAATTTTTTCATCTTTGCAAGAGTTGTGTTCTGGGAAAAATTCCAATTTAAAAACTGATTTCAATCCTTTTCACCATAAAAGTGTCTATGAAAAAAAATCCAAACACCAGTCGACGATCCCATTTTTTAAAAAAAGTTGTGAATAAAATTCTAGTAAGTTCTTTTTTCTTCCACATTGTTCTCCTTCCTCCCTAACCCCCTCTTTCATCCTGTATGCCTACAAACCCCTCCTTACACACACCAAAAACACAAAGAAAACTTGGCAATCTTTTAAAATTTAAATTTAATTTGCAGCAATAATCAATACTGAGGTAGTAACTGGCATGTGGGGTAGTAGACCCATTATTTCATTTTTCCATAAAGCAGGGAACAGATATCAGTGCTATTGCCAACTGAAGTGAAAATGGAGTCCTGCTTCCATACCTGGGTTTTCTCTGGTCTGAAATCCGTACTACACCTCTTTGCATTTGCCTCCTCCTCCAAGCTGATTTTTTAAATGATAGTATCCCTGGTCATTTCTGATATTCTTGGTCTGCTTTTGAGTCATAAATAGCAATCTTGATGTTTGCCAGGAATTTGTGAAAGAACTGTTTCATCAATATATGGTTATTTAGAAATTAAAAATCGGATCAAAAATGAAAAAGAGCTACATATCTGTTTATATGTGATGAATTTGCAGGTTAACTTCTCCTTGATTTAAAAATATTCAAACAGTGACCACATTTTGTCAATATATCGCCATATGCACTTAATCACAAGTGAAGAGTAGGCCAGTGTGACTGGTTATTTATGGTCTTATTGCTGTGTGCACTGAAAGCTTATTGAGACTCTAAGAAGCTCTATTAGCTAATAATAAGTTACATGTATTCATAAACATTTCAGGCATCTTAGGAGAATTTTGTGATTCCTTTCAATATCTATTTAGCAACTCCAGTAAAGAAGGGATCGGTGACATTTTTTTTTTACTGATTTAATTCAGTTCACCTAGCCTAGGCAGTTAACTGTATTTATCATTACATGGGCTATGGAGGTCTGAACGCAATATGTGAGTTATTTTCTAGAGAAGATAAAGTTTCTACAGTAAAAGACTCTTCAACCTAAGGAAAAGCACTTAAACTAATAATGTACAATATAGCCAAGACTATCCTTATTAGAGGAATTTATTCTTTCAAAAATATTCACTGAGTGTTTATCATGTGTCCCCATTGTGCTCAGCTCTGCGGATGGAAAGACAAACAAGACACAGGTTATTGTCCTCAGGGAGCTCAGTCTAACAGTGGAAATAAGACAGTCATATATAGAAACATAGTACAAAACAAAATGTGATAAAGAGATACAAGATTTCAGAGTTGGATTCATCAGGAGGGCTGCATGGGTGGGTTGATCCACTGAGAATTTAGATGAATGGATGTATAGTCAGATGGGGCATAGTTGGGGCTTTCCAAGGGAAGGCACACAAGCAAAGACAATAAGGCACAGGAGTGCAGGGAATACTCAGAGGGTATGGTGCTTTGGGTCGGAGTGCAGAGCACGCTGCTGGCACATTGGCAGGCCACAAATACTGGGCTAAAGAGTTTTTAACACTTAATAAATTAGGCAACATGTTGGAAGTTGTTGAAGGTTTCTCACAGAAACATTTCCATGAGAGCTGTGCATTAATTAGATTAGTCTCACAGTGGTGGTTGGGATAGATTAGGGTGAAGGTGACCTAGGTAAAGACCAGATGGAAGGTTGTTGCCAATAGCCTAGGTGAGAGGTCATGATGCCCTGCACTGGGCGAGGCAGTGGGGAAGGAAAGGAGGAAAGGGACTCTGAGGCTATGAAATTAGGATCCACAGGGGTGACTCAGATGGTCTGAGTCTGAGCAACCACCAATGATGCAGTGAAGGTGCATAGTGAGTCAGGAGACAATCCTCTTTTTTTTTTTTTTTAATTATGTTATGTTAGTCACCATATATTACTTCATTGGTTTTTGATGTAGTGTTCCATGATTCATTGTTTGCGTATAATACCCAGTACTCCATGCAGAACGTGCTCTCTTCAATACCCATCATGCAGGCTAACCCATCCACCCACCCCCCTCCCCTCTAGAACCCTCAATTTGTGTCTGAGTCCATAGTCTCTCATGGTTCATCTCCCCTTCCGATTCCCGCCCCCCTTCATTTTTCCCTTCCTACTGTCTTCTTTTTTTAACATACAATATATTATTATTTCAGAGGTACAGATCTGTGATTCAACAGTCTTACACAATTCACAGTGCTCACCACAGCACATACCCTCCCCACTGTCCATCACCCAGCCACCCCATCCCTCCCACCCCCTACCACTCCAGCAACCCTCAGTTTGTTTCCTGAGATTGAGTCTCTTTTTTTTTTTTTAAAGATTTTATTTATTTATCTGAGAGAGAATGGGAGACAGAAAGCATGAGAGGGGGAGGATCAGAGGGAGAAGCAGACTCCCCGCTGAGCAGGGAGCCCGATACGGGACTCGATCCCGGGACTCCAGAATCATGACCTGAGCCGAAGGCAGTTGCTTAACCAACTGAGCCACCCAGGCGCCCCGAGATTAAGAGTCTCTTATGGTTTGTCTCACTCTCTGGTTTCAACTCGTTTCAATTTTTCCTCCCTTTCCCTATGGTCCTCTGTCTTGTTTCTCAAATTCCTCATATCAGTGAGATCATATGATACTTGTCTTTCTCTGATTAACTTATTTCACTTAGCATGATACCCTCTAGTTCCATCCACGTCATTACAAATGGCAAGATTTTGTTCCTTTTGATGGCTGCATAATATTCCATTTATAAATATATACCACATTTTCTTTATCCATTCATCTGTTGATGGACATCTTGGCTCTTTCCATAGTTTGGCTATTGTGGACATTGCTGCTATAAACATTGGGGTGAACGTGCCCCTTCGGATCACTACATTTGTATCTTTGGGGTAAATACCCAGTAGTGCAATTGCTGGGTCATAGGGTAGCTATATTTTCAACCTTTTGAGGAACCTCCATACTGTTTTCCAGAGTGGCTGCACCAGCTTGCATTCCCACCAACAGTGTAGGAGGGTTCCCCTTTCTCCGCATCCTCACCAACATCTGTCGTCTCCTGACTTGTTCATTTTAGCCATTCTGACTGGTGTGAGGTGGTATCTCATTGAGGTTTTGATTTGGATTTCCCTGATGCCGAGCGATGTTGAGCACTTTTTCATGTGTCTGTTGGCCATTTGGATGTCTTCTTTGGAAAAATGTCTGTTCACGTCTTCTGCCCATTTCTTGATTGGATTATTTGTTCTTTGGGTGTTGAGTTTGATAAGTTCTTTATAGATTTTGGATACTAGCCCTTTATCTGATATGTCATTTGCAAATATCTTCTCCCATTCTGTCGGTTGTCTTTTGGTTTTGTTGACTGTTTCCTTTGCTTTGCAAAACTTTTTATCTCGATGAAGACCCAATAGTTCATTTTTGCCCTTGCTTCCCTTGCCTTTGGCGATGTTTCTAGGAAGAACTTGCTGTGGCTGAGGTCAAAGAGGTTGCTGCCTATGTTCTCCTCTAGGATTTTGATGGATTCCTGTCTCACATTGAGGTCTTTCAACCATTTTGAGTCTATTTTTGTGTGTGGTGTAAGGAAATGGTCCAGTTTCATTCTTCTGCATGTGGCTACCAGTTTCCCCAACACCATTTGTTGAAGAGATGGTCTTTTTTCCATTGGACATTCTTTCCTGCTTTGTCGAAGATTAGTTGACCATAGAGTTGAGGGTCCATTTCTGGGCTCTCTATTCTGTTCCATTGATCTAAGTGTCTGTTTTTGTGCCAGTACCATACTGTCTTGATGGTTACAGCTTTGTAATAGAGCTTGAAGTCTGGAATTGTGATGCCACCAGCTTTGCCTTTCTTTTTAACATTCCTCTGGCTATTTGGGGTCTTTTCTGGTTCCATACAATTTTTAGGATTATTTAGGAGACAATCCTTTTAATCCAGCTTCCATGTCTACCTCGCTTTGTGGTCTTGGGAAACTGACCTCACCTGGCTGAATTCCAGTTCTTTTATCTGTAAGTGAGTGGTGTCCATAACCTAGCTTAACAGTATTTGTAGGGGAAAAAAACCTTTGAAACAATATTAATTTTGACATTGAGAATCTCCAATTCAATTATTTGATGTAAAGTCGATCTCTAGCCTTTCCTCTGTTTTTCTGTTTCCTGTCTTATACTTTTTCTTAGAACTGCCTCTAGGAGACGAACCAGCAAACTAGCAAGAATCTCACAGGCTGAAGAGTCAAGTTGATAGGTAATTATCACTTTCTCCTCTTTCTCCTCTTTTCTCCATTCTTTGCTCCTCCCCACTCTCACAGTCCATGAAGTAGGCATGTGAATTGAGAGTAGGACATGGGAGTAGCACTCTGCTCTAGGGAAGAACCAGAAAATTTTAGTCTGCTCCCAAATCATTCAGAGAGTCTGAAAGATAGGGAAAATTCTGAAACTGAATCAGATTTGAAGTCAACTTCAAGGCTCTGGGATTTGGAGTTGATCTGTGCCTCCACAGAGTCATGAAAACCAGATTAGTCTCCTGAAAGAGTCCTAGGTTGTAGAGGAGTGATGAACAACCATCTTCCCTTCCCAAACCCCCACTCACCACAACTAGGATGGGGGTTGAAACCAACTGGGGCAATTACACACAGGGAGTTGATTTGTTGGAAGCCCCAATTGCCCCTCATTCCCAAGTCCTACCAAACTAGGGCAGGGTTATGTTTATACAGTTGAGAAGCTGAAGCAAAACCACCACTGCTCTCACCTCCTGGAGGACCAGCAGTTTCCCAAACCCCCAGATAAGTCAGAGGAAACAAGATGGATCTGTAAGAACCTGACTACATGCCTAACAGCAGACTCAGTATTTTTTTTTAAAGATTTTATTTATTTATTTGAGAGAGAGAGCACATGAGGGGGGGAGGGTCAGAGGGAGAAGCAGACCCCCTGCTGAGCAAGGAGCCCGATATGGGACTCGATCCCAGGACTCCAGGATCATGACATGAGCCGAAGGCAGTCGCTTAACCAACTGAGCCACCCAGGTGCCCGAGCAGACTCAGTATTAAGGCATGATAACAGAAAGAGAAGACTTTTGACCTCTTTCGACCTCTAGCTACTGGGCCAAATGGACCCAGACTTCAGGAGACAGAGCACAGGAGTGAAATGAAATGTGGATTTTGGTACGTGTTCATCTTGGGAAGGAAGAAAAGAGGGTTCTAAAATCTGTTACTTTTAGTACTATGGTTGACCCTTGAACAATAACTTATATGTGGATTTTTTTACAGTACAGTACTGTAAGTGTACTTTCTCTTCCTTATAATCTTCTTAACAACATTTTCTTTTCTCTCATTTACTTTATCCTAAGAATATAGTATATAATACATATAACATAAAAATATATGTTAATTGACTGTTTATGTTATCAGTAAGGCTTCTGGTCAACAGTAGGATATTAGTAGTTAAATTTAGGGGGAGTCAAAAATTATATGAAGATTTTCAACTGCACAGGGGGTCAGCACTCTTACCTCCAGGTTGTTCAAGGGTCAACTGTGTACTGCCACAACAAACATAAAAAATATGTGCAGAGTACTAATCACTTCTTATAATAACTCTCTTTAATAGGTATTATAATTTCCATTGAGCCAACTGTGTAGCTCAGCAAAGTAGTTGCCTTGTCATTTGGCTGCTAGTTGTGAAGCAGATTCAGAGACACATCTTTTGACTACAGAGCCCATGACCTCAACCACTAAGCTGTACCACATCCATGCTCTACAGCACACTTAGAATTTTCAGCAATGATGTAAATGTTCTCTATCTGTACTATGTAACTTCTAGCCTCAGGTGGCTATTGAGTACTTCAAATGTGTATAATGCAACTTGGATTCTGAGTATTAAATTTTATGTAATAACAGCCATATGTGGCTAGTGGTTATCATACCGGACAACCAGCTCTAGAATATGTGATATAAAAAAATCTTGGAAGAAAATTGGAGTGTATTTAAAAGATTCTCCAGAAGGAACAGGGTCCCCTTCTTTTAGTGGATTTTATACTTCCTGGTCAGAGTGATGTGAACTTCTAACCCCAGAATAGTTACAAGAGCATCAGCTCTTTGTCCTAACTTGCAAAACAAGAGAGACCATTCTGGGAGTAGGAGGCATTAGAAGAGTCCCAGGGAATCAGTGTCAGGAGTGCTAACTTTCCTGAGGATTCCAGAATGTTCTTAGCATTTCATTTACCCATGTTCTCTTTGTCTCTTTAGCATAGGTAATTGCAAATACAGGTACTTGAAAATAATCAACGCTTAGCTCAAGAAGCTAGTCATTCATCAGATAGAGCAGCGGACTTATGGTCAAATGGAAGGTGGAGCTAAAAAGAAGTAAAAAATTGATACAGTTTGAAGCAAAGCAGTGAGGCAGAGAGAGTGCAGTCCTGCTGGAAGCAAGAGAAAACAAAAGGCACTAGAATGCTGATCTTGCTTCTGGCTCAACATCTAAGGTAGAGAGGAAGGAGAATTCTTCCTTTTTGTACCCACTGGAAGTGAGAAAGTTGGTGGATGACTAAGTCATTAAAACAGGGAAAGAACGGCAGATGCTGTGGATGTGGAGGCAGAGAATTAGGGACTGTTTTAAGAAGGAAGTTTAGTTAGCCTGGAACACTAGGGCATGAGTGAACCAGGACTTTCAGGTCAACTCCAGCCCCAGTTACATCTCTTGAAAAATCACTTTAATTCCATGCCAAACAAAGACCAGTGCTTAATACTGTGCTGATCAGATCCTCTTAAACTAAGACAGTGAGGTTATTAATTCTTTCCTGCAATATCCATTCATCCATCCATCCATCCATCCATCCATCCATCCATCCATCCATCCATCTTTCTCTCTCTCCCTCCCTCCCTCCATTAGTGAGAACACTAATACATGACCACTGGGGAGAAAGCAGCACTTCATTCAGGACTTAGATGAGCTGGTGTTCCAAGAGCTAGGCTCTGTTGATCAGTCCTGCTATGTATAACCCATCTGACCACAGGAGACATATGTACAGTATGTTATTTCTTTTGGTATCCTGGGGCTCAGGGTGTGATTTAGAAAAGCATTTTTCTAACCAACTTTACAAGTTACTTGAAAAAAATATAACCCAGAACTCTTTCTAGTAGAAGGATTCTTGCAATCTTTTTACACCAAGAACTCAATTCATGATATCTATACAATACTTAACTTTTTTTTTCTGCCTACATTGTCAGTCTCTGTAATTTAGCTGTCTATCTGGCAACAGGCAGCTTGTGTATGTGATTTAAAATTTTTTTAATGAAAAGAAACATTTTACAAAATCTAAAATCAAAGAGAAATGAATTAACTTGAAAAGTACTTTCCAAATCTAACACTAAGGCATTTCTTTCATTAGATAGCTTACAAACTTCTGGCTGTAAGCTTTTCTTCTTGATAATTACTCCTCCAAATCTGTTGTTTGTACATTTTAATTCATCATAAATATCTCTGAGGATATGTTAGAAATTAACATATTTTACTTTTCTCTGAACATTTCCTAGCATAATTCACATGCCAGAAATGAATAGTGACAGTCCCAACAAGTAGCAAATGCTTTAGCCTAAGGCCTTCCCAATGGTTGTGTCTGAACGCCAAGCCCTTCTTTTTTTTTTTTTTTTTAAGATTTTATTTATTTATTTGACAGAGAGAGACAGCGAGAGAGGGAACACAAGCAGGGGGAGTGGGAGAGGGAGAAGCAGGCTTCCTGCCGAGCAGGGAGCCCCATGCGGGGCTCGATCCCAGGACCCTGGGATCATGACCTGAGCTGAAGGCAGCCGCTTAACCGACTGAGCCACCCAGACGCCCCATGAACTCCAAGCCCTTCCTGACTCCACCCTCAACACCCACAACCCACCTCACCATCCCTCCACCTCAGCCTTCTGATTGATTTTTCTGAATTCACTCTTGCTTTCTGCAATCTGTTTCTCATATGTCACTCCCTATTTAAATCCCACTAATGGTCCAATTACCCGTGGGATAAAAACATTAATCCTCACTGTGGTCTCTAAGGCCTGACATGATCTGGCTCCTACCTACCTCTTTGACCTAACTGTCCAATTGAAATAAGATGTGGTTGACAAATATGAGACATATATATAATTTTAAATTTCTAGTAGCCACATTAAAAAACAGAAACAAATGATATTGATGTTATTAATGTATTTCATTTAACCCCCCAAAATATAAACTATTATTTCAACATGTAATCAATATTTTAAAAAATGAGATATCTGTGAATATAATTTTACTTCCTCCTTTCCAATCAGGAGGTCTTTTACTTCATTTTTCTTGCCTTACTGTCCTGGCTAAAAACCTCAGAATGGACATCCTTGCTTTGTTCCTGATCTTGGGAGAAAAGCTTCATACTATTAAGTATAATATTAAATATGTGTTTTTCATGAAAAGCCCTTTATCAGGTTGAAGAAGTTCTCTTCCCTTCCAAGTTTGCTGATAGTTTTCAAAATCAGGAATGATGTTGAATTTCGTCAAATGCTTTTTCTGTATCTACTGAAATGATCATGTCATTACTCTTCTTTAGCCTGTTTACTATGATGAGTTATGTTGATTTTTGAATGTTGAACCAGTCTTGTATTTTTGGAATAAATTCCATTTGGTCATGATGTATTTTCTTTTTTATGAATTGTTGGATTTAATTGGCTAAAATTTTGTTTAAATTTTTTGCATCTATTTTCATGAAGGATACTGGCCTGTAGTTTTCTTTTTTCATAATGTCTTTGTGTGGCTTTGGGATCAGGATAATGTTGGCTTTATAGATTAAGTTGGACAGCTTTCCCCTTCTTCAATTTTCTGAAAGTCTGCCTATACTTGGTATTATTTCTTCCTTAATTATTTGGTAGAATTCACCACAGAAGCCATCTGGGCCTGGTGTTTTCTTTTTGAGAAAAATATGTGAGTTAATACATGTAAAGTAACTAGAACTGTGGTTGGCTTATAGGAGGTGCTGTTAGCTGTTATTTTTTTAAAAAGCTGTTATATTTTCAGTTAAAACTTATAAATGTTTACGACAGAAATTAGAAAATATTTTAGAGTTTTAAAGAAGTAAAAATCACAGTAATGTTACTATCTAAAGATCACTATTAATATTTTAATGTATTCTTCAGTCTTTTCTACAGATAATGTTTGTTTATATTGTTATTGTTTATATTGGCCTGTACCTAATTTATTAAATTAGCATTAGATGAACATTTCCCATGTCAATAGTTCTTAATAAGTATAATTTCAAAGGTTATATATACTCCCTTAAATGGTCATACCATAATTTATTTAACTATCATTTTGTATTTTTAGGATTGTTCTACTTTCCCTCCACAGTAGATCCAAGCATCTCTTTCCTGCACTTCCATATATACTTGTATAAACACACATGCAAACCCTCAGAATATTCCCCCCAGGCCTTCCCTTTATGGTACTGATCACATACACTGATAACAGTTAATGTTTATAGTGTGTTTACTATGTACCAGGCACTGTAATAAGGGCTTTACATGTTACATCTCAATTAAAAGTAGGTACCATTTTATCACTCCTATTTAACAAACAAGGAAACTGAAGCACCAAGATGTCAAGCAACTTGCCCAGTATCACCCAGCTAGGGAATGTGAAAGCCAAGAAAGGCCATTGGATTTCACAGCCCACATGACTAACTACTGTGCAACAGTGCCTCTCAGCTTGTACCTTTAGACTTTTGATATGAATTCCATTCCACACCTGAGTTGCTAATCCTGAGATGTTGTTTGAGTTCTTGCCCAACTCCCATGCCCTGACCATGTGCTCTCCACCCGAATTTTGGGAGCATTCCTTCCACTTACACATTTCTTGCTCTTATAGCCATTTATAATTTTACTGCTAGCTCCTCCAGTCAGCCAGTTAGAGCATTCATAATCTCAACTGGAAACTGGGCCATATCATTTGATAAAAGGATTCCTTTTCCTACTTTGTAAATTTGTTTTCATGAAAATTATATGTTTTAAACGAATCACTATACACTCAATTTAAAGACTTTATTGAAAAGAGTAAAATGAGATAAAAATGGAGACTGCCCTAGAAAAGGAAAGATATACCAATAAAATGCAGCGGGTTGTACACACTGGTAACAAAAAAATGTGCAGGTTGCCTAGAACACTAAAAGGAACAGGAGATAAAAGAATTGTCATTTATTAATTGTAATCATCAAAAAAAGTAATATTGCTGCCTTTGTCTTTGTCTTTGAAAATGTATGTTTTGTGTTGAGAACTGCAGTATGGTTTCAACAGCTTTTTAATGGCTATATTCTAGTAAATTAGGGTAGGAAGAATTTATTACCAGAAAAGCCTTTGTGTGTGTTCTGCTCAATTTCTGAATCTTTCAGTGACAGTGTATTTGTTTTGTTTTTGTCTTGTCTTTAACAAAATAGACTATGCTCAATAAACAGATCTTTTTTTTTTTTTTTTCCATTTAATTCCTTTCGAGTGCTGGTCCCAATTCTCCACAGTTACTTCCCAGGAGGAAAATGGCATTAGAACAACCTCCTTCAGGAGCAAGCCTCTGGGTTTAAGGCCCCTGTCCACTTCCTCGCCGCTCTTCCTGTACCCCTTGCTTTATCCTATCCCAGTAGATCTGCCCACAGCTGGGCACCCCACTGAACTCAGATGACATGAAGCGGAATAGTTCTCGCTTCCTCGGCTCAACATAAGTTTAAGGTAGCCAGCGTCCCTTTCCAAGTTCTGTGTTTTTTTGTGTTGTTTTGTTTTTCTGTCCGTTCCCCCTAAATATGGGCAGTTTAGTATCGGATGGGTCTCTGGAAGTGCAGCTATCAATCACGAATCACAAAGAGAGTGCAGATATAACTGTAATCCGTAGCCATTTTCGGACAGAAAAAGAACCAATTTCGTGAACTTCCCAACGTAAATGGGTCTAAGATTTTTAAGTTGTGAGAATAAACTCTGTCAGCACCCATTATCCCTTGTCTGGGAAGTTTTAGGGAGGGGTAACCTCAAGCTCAAGCTCGTCCCATCTCTCGCTTGCCCGATGGCTGATTTCAAGTTCCACCTCGAGTTGAATGAGAATCGAAAGAAAAACTACCACAAGGGAAGAGGAAAAAGGTTGGAGGATGCGGGCATCGATCCCGCTACCTCTCGCATGCTAAGCGAGCGCTCTACCATTTGAGCTAATCCCCCACCACTGGGCACAAGCCGTTATCTCTTCCTCTAGAGAGAGGTCAGAACATTTAGAAACGGAAACTATTTTTTTTATGATGTTCTTGATCTTGCCTTACAGTTAAGGCCAAAGTAACAAAAACAACCACTCCTCTCCTTCGAGCCGGAATCGAACCAGCGACCTAAGGATGGCCACGGGCACAGCGCCTACAGTCCTCCGCTCTACCAGCTGAGCTATCGAAGGGAGTGGGGTGGCAAGCTCTCAACTTTCCTTCATAATTTTTACTGTCTAAGCTTTGTGTGCTTTGTACCGCGTTTCTCTAGTGACTCCCACGTTTGTTGACCATAAGCTATCCTTCTAGCGAAACCCGCGTCTCCTCACGGCAGCTGGAACGAGCGCCTGGGTTGCCCACCAGCCACAGAGCTCTGAGGAAAGGGGCAGGCGGCTGGCTCGGGACTTTTCTCTGTGTGCTCAGGGGACTCGCGAAACGCCGAAGACGATTTGGAGACAAGCAGAAGGCCGTGACCCGGCAGCCGCCCCGCCGAGCGCAGACTCACTTCGGCGTTTGTTACTAGGACCGCACGTTGCGGGGATTCACAAAAGATTTCACACGGGCGATACTGCCGTAGGCCAAAACTGGGGCGAAACTGCAAGCACTTCCAATTGCTCAATTGCTCGTTGGAATATTATGTGTATTAGGGAAGGGGCCCGTGGAACGGGCCGTAAATCATACAAAATTGGTATTAAAAAAGAAAAAAAACAAAACACTGTCTCCTTCGAGCCGGAATCGAACCAGCGACCTAAGGATGTCTCTTGCCAGGAAGTCAGCTACAGTCCTCCGCTCTACCAGCTGAGCTATCGAAGGGACGGGTGAATCTGTCATGCCCCTTGAAATTCAAACTCAGAAACCCGAGCAAGTACAGCCGCGGGTTAGAAGTCGAATAGAGCATGCGTAACTGGGGAACGAGGAGGGGAAGGGAGTAAATGACTGTGTATTGTTTCACGCGTGCGCAGAAAGACAACCCAGCTTCCCCTCGTGGGATCCGGACCCACCGGGGAAAGGGGCCCCCTTCTCTTGTGTCCGGGGCTGGTGGTGCTGAGACTCAGAGAATCCGAGGCCACGTTCCTTTACTTTTCCTTTACTACCCCACATTGGGGATGGCTGTCGAGTGTGGCCTTACCACTCTGTAATCTGTACATCCCCTCAATTTCTCCGTATGTGAAGGGCCAGTGGCGCAATGGATAACGCGTCTGACTACGGATCAGAAGATTGTAGGTTCGACTCCTGCCTGGCTCGAATTTTTGTCACAATAGATTTTAAAAACCAAAGATTATTACTTCTTTAGGGTTCTCCAAATCACAAATGCTAAGAATATTTTACCGCACTTTGAACTCAGAAAGCTGTTGCACGTCGTTTCCAGTACCACCCCGTCGAACTCTCGAGCACTAACGAGACGCTGCGGCCCCCGGTGGAGGGCCGCGCTGAGGAAGGCTGGGGGTGAGCCGCTCAGGGACTCCAGGTAGGAAGCCAGGTGAGGGACCGGGAAGGGGAGCCTGCAGTCCCCGTGACGAAGCTGGTTGAAACCCCAAGGCTGCTTCTGCTTCTGCTTCTGCTTCCTTCTTCGGGTCTTCTAAGACAGCTGAAGACTTCAGTCACTGAGTCACTAGAGAAAGTGCCCACGCACACCCCCGACATTGCAGAGGAAAGAAAGTTAAACACTGTCTTTTTGATCCGGTTCTATTTACATTTCATCTTAACAAGGGTCCTGAGCCCCTCCTCGGTTGTAAGCACAGCGTAAAAACCGTCTAGTGACTTGGGTTCTGCCCTCAAGGGTCTTTGAACCAACAGGATGTAATGTGGGTTTGAACAAATTGAGTTTTATTTTGAAGTTATTGGTCTTATTTGTGGGGAGTAGTTTAGAATTATCTCTTAACTCTCCCCAGGTAAGACAGCAATTCCCCAAAGTAAAAGCTTTAATGTGAAATTGGGGAAGAGATAAATTAGGGAAGAGAAAATGTGGAGTTAGGGGAAAGTGGGAAAGCAGCTTCCTTAAGGCTATGCAAACGGTTAAAGGAAGCTAAAAATTGGGGGGTCAGGGGACACAAGTACAGACCATTTGAACAAAATGATGGTGGGTTTTATTTTTGTTTCCTAGTGAACATTTTGCCATTTTTGAACGTAACAAGCTGATATATGTTTAAAATTACATAGTGTTTCTTTCTGAGAGTTAAAAAAAATTACCTCTGTGGGAAGTTGGGGACATATGTTGCACCCTTTCCCCCAGGTTTGTTGACAGAACCTTGAAAATTAGGCCGCAAGGAAAGAGACTTCATCTTATTCCTACTTTCTCCTCATTTTACAGGTAAGGGGTTTATTATTTGCTGTGGTCAAGGTCATGGCCATCACTGCACTGTGGGAGAAACTGACTTCCTGGTCTAACCCCTTCTTGCGCTTTTTCCCCAGCAGCCAGCCAGAGTAACACCCTCCAAGAGGGCCAAGATGGTGTGTGATTTCTGGCTCTCTTACTGTGACGGAAATTCACACAGAGCTAATGTAAATCAGAGACATTTATTGTAAGGTACAGGGGTGTCCCAGGGAAACCAAGAAGGAAATGAAACTGGGCTTCCTTAAGGTTTTTCTCTCAGCGCCTCTCTGTGCCTCACTATATTTCTCTAGTGCTCACAGTTGGCAACATGGTTTCCCCCTCACAACCTATTGCTGTAGATCAAATGTCTGTATCTCTCCCTGCCACACACCCAAATTCATGTTGAAAATCTAATGCCCAAGGTGATAGTATTAGGAGGTGGGGCCTGTGAAGGGTTATTAGGACATGGAGGTGCCTGAGAAATCCCTCCTCCCCTCCACTGTGTGTGGGCACAGTGAGAAAGAAGTTCAGCAGTCTGCAACCTTGGAAGAGGGTCTTCACCAGAACCTGATCATGCTGGCACCCTGGTCTTGAATTTCCAGCCTCCAAAACTGTGAGAAACAAAATATCTATTGTTTATAAGCTACCCAGTCTGTGGTATGTTGTTACAGCAGCCTAAATAGACTAAGATGTCTATCAACCAGAGACTCTCTTCTCTTTCTCAATCCTGACTGAAAAACTCTTCTTTGTCTGGCCTCGGTTAGATGCTCACCCTTGGTCCCCGAACTGTGTCCAGGGGTCAGGATTACATGCAGCCATCAGGGCGGGCTCACCTATAGCCATATAGGTGGGCACGTATGATTGCCCTCCTTCCTGGGATTCCAGTGAAGAGCTAATAAAGACAAAAAGAAAAAAAGTGTATGCAGCATGAGAGACAAAAGTAGTTGCAATGAGCAAACCTGAGATTTTAAACAATTTCTGGGATGTGGAATACAAATGAGGTTATGTAGACCCATAACCCGGAATGGAGAAAAACACAGCTCAGAGTGCACATTCTAGAAGCTAGCAGACAAAACTACTCTCCCTGTGGAGCTCGCAAGAGGCTCCAGGCACAGAGGCAACAGCACAAAGGTCAAAGGCCCACAACATTTTGCAGCTGCTGCTGCATTTGTCCCAGGTGGAGCTGCCTGGAGAACTGCTTAAGCAGAGTAGATTAGCCTAGGGAGAGCCCAGGTGGTGAATACAGGGCTGGGGAGATAGGCATAGTAGAGCCTAATAATAATAGACATGGAGAGAAAGAAAGGCCACCTCACCCCACTCTCAGATAGCAACTCTCCTTGAGTTAGTAGTTTGGGGGATTGGAGGGCAGCATGGCTATTTCCTCCCGTGCACCATTAATGTAAAAGCCTGCATGTCCGCAGGACCAGCCATTTTACAGACACAAATCAGTGTAGTCCTTTATTCATGAGTATGAACAAATGTCTACCAGACATTTGAGAGGAAACAACTTAAAAAAGAAAGTCCAAGATAAACACACAGCAACTGATTCAAGAGGAAACAGATAATGCAAGGAATAGTACAGAACTGTTTTTTGAATTGATATTAAAAAAGGAGCAATGAGAAAATAGTTGAGTTCTTGAAAACTAAAAGTTTGCCAAAGTGAAAAATAACATATTGGTCATGGCTAAAGATCAAATTTGGAGATATAAAAGATAGAATGGAAAATACCTCCCAGGAAACAAAAATATAGAGAGCAGAAAATCTAAAAGCATGGGGGATAGGCCCAGAAGACACAAGGCTTTAGAGTTCCAGAAAGAGAAATAACAGAAAATGCATGAGAAAGAGTGGAAGAAAGACATTAGTCATCAGATCAAAAGTGCCATCCAAATATAATGAATGAAAAAAACCATGCCTGGACAGCCTAGTGAAATGTAAAAGCACTGAGGATAAAGATGAAATCCTAAAGGCTTTCAGAGATGGGGATAACAAGCAAAAAACAGGCTAACTACAAAGGAAAGAGAATCAGATTATAATCAGACTTCTCAGCAATACTGAATGCTAGAACACAGTAGAGCAAGACCTTTGAAGTTCTGTGGGGAAATAATTTTGAACCCAGAATTGTATAATCAATCAAAGTAGCAATCACCTATGAGAACAAATAGGTCACACTTGTGTCATAAAATTTAAATCTTTTGAAATTTATATCTTTTAAATTCTTTTCTGAAACAAAAAATAAACATTACTTGAAGATGTTATACTGATGATGTTCTCTAGGAAGCAAAAGCTGACACAAAACCAGAGTACAGAATTATAATGGGGAGTAACGTCCTGTGAATGCAAAAGGGCAGGACACAGTATTATGTAGTGTTAGGACGCAGCAATGCAGACCTGATAGTCTCTGCCTTGGTACCTGCAGAGCAAAGATTTCCCTTTAGAGGACTCCTGAGTTGGATAGGAATGACAAGGTTTTCATACAATCACTTTGCTCAGTCATTGGCCAAAGGCTGAAAACCTCCTCTGGAAAGCTGAGGTGGACCCTAGAGGAGTTAACACCTGGAGGCTCTCAGTTAACCATCCTCCTTGAAGCTGGGCAGTTCCTTCTTGAAAGGCAATCTGGCAATCTAGCAGCAAATCTCTGTCTGCCACAGATGTACTTCAGCACCACCACCACCACAACAAAGAGGGGTAGGGGGGAGAAAGGATACAAGAAAGAGGAGAACATAGGATTTAAGAAAAAAGCGAACTGACCAAGGAACTCAAATCCCAGGTTGGCAGTGATGCAGCAGGCCAAGAAAGCAATCAAGACAAATTAGGAAAAAACAAAAAGGGTCAGAGGGCTCTGTGAAGATGATCTCTCAAGAAGAAAGTGGATTCTTTCACAATAGTAATGTCATTAAGGACCAGGAAGACTTTAGAGATACTGTAAAACATGTCATTTTTGCAAGCCAAAGATAATTAGAAAATTTTGAAAAAAAAATTACAAAGAGCTTTATAAAGAATTCATGGTCCAAATATAAAGCAACTAAAATATGGTACAATTTTGAGAGATTGATGGCATATATTATGGACTAATTTTCCCCTACCCCTCTCCAAATTCTAGTACTGAAGCCCTAACCCCCAGTACCTCAGAATGTGACTTTATTTGGAGATAGGGACCTTTAAAACGGTAATTAGATTTAAATGAGGTCATTAGGGTGGGCCCTTATCCAATGTGACTAGTGTTCTTATAAGAAGAGACTAGGACACAGAGAGAAACATCAGACATGTGCATGCATAGAGAGACAACCATGTGAACACACAGCAAGAAGGTGGCCATCTGCAAGCCAAGGAGAGAGGCCTCAGAAGAAACCAAACCTGCTGAAACTTTGATCTTGGACTTCTAGCTTCCACAACTGTGAGAAAATACATTTCTGTTGTTTAAGCCACCCAGTCTATGGTATTTTTTGAGGCAAACCTAGGAAACTAAGACAGAATTGGTGAGGAAAAAGAAATTTGCTTTCTTTTTTGCATTCTTTGGTATTGTTTACATTTTTGTTTAACTATATGCAAGTTATTTTATATATGTGTCAGCAGACAGTTTCATAATTGTCATCTAATAAAAATTGCTTAGAAGAGAAGGAACTGATGACCAAAGATATGAAATGACTTACCTTCAGGCACAGAGTTGAGTAATGGCAGATGAGAAATCAGATCTCCTAAGTCACCAGCTAGGATTCTCCTTAGCGCTACTTGGTCTCCCTGTCCTCAACTGGACACTTGAGTTAGACTGGACTGCTGGACTTCTTCCTAGGAGGAAGGAGGTTGAAAGGCAGTTTCTGATGTTAGGCAAGGTTAGACAATGACCAGGACATTCTGGGAGTAGCAGTGTTCCATTTATTAAAGGGAACTCTCTTCTTACCTCTAGAACACAAAGATCAAATCCCTAAGATTTAACTAACAGTGGTGCTCCACAAAAGTTATTTACAATACCCTGAGATCTGAAGGAAAAAAACATTGTTCAACTTGAAAAATACCTTACACATATGCACATGAAAGAACTTTCAAGTTCTTCCTTTCAGTTGAGGAAACCATTCCACAGATCAGGAAGCTCTACCAAGAAATGTTAAATAATTTCTTCAGGATGATTCTCCAGATTGGGGGAGCAGGGCTGAACTCAGGTTTACTTAGTGCTCATCCATGGCCTTCTGTAAATGTGTACTATCTCCAAGAAGGCTTCCACAAGATTGAAATGAGAACACTTGCTTGTTGTGAGAAACCACAGAGATAACATTTCCAAAGTCAGAAAGGGAACCATTCTGGAGAACTCCAGGGGAGATACAGTGGATTTGTGTTATTTGCGGTAGTTAGGTTCTATACAGTCACCACAAACAGTGGTTTAGTGAATACTGAACCATTGCTCCCAGGGGAAATACAAGGTTAAGTTCCTGTGGGCCTCTGTTCACAACATTTTTCTTAAGTGATCAGTATGTGTTTTATGTGTTACTGTTTAGATATCTTATTTAAGATATATTATTATGAATGACCATGAAATAAATTTTAGCAAGTAGGGAAATTTGCAAAATATGGAATCTATGAATAATGAGGATTAATAGTATTATCAGGCCAAACTAAATCTTGAATTACATGATGAATAACTATGTGATCTTAATGAGACTAGCCCTCAGGCCCCTACCTCCATTAAGGAGGTTAATGGGAACCATTTGTACTACAGGCAGATTGCAGGACTGACCCATCCAATTCCCAGGGCTTCATAAGACTTCAAGTTATCTGCAGTCTTTCACACTCAAGAAAAGTAGGACTGTCATATTGTTCATACAGTGTCTTTCCCAGAGGTATGATTGGGGGGGGCCAGGCTGGGAAAAGATGTTGCAGGGAGATTTGCTTCATAGATTCATATTTATTCCTTTATTAAACATTTACTCAGAAATAAAATCTTTTATAAATAAATAAATAAATAAATAAATAAACAAACATTTACTCAGTTTCTACTATGTGCCAGGTATGTGTGTTCTAGTGCTGGGGATGCAGCAGTAAGCAAAACAGCCACAAATTTCTACTCTGATGGAATACACATTTTGAAGGACAGACAGACAATAAGTTGACAATAAATGATATATAGTAGGCTCAACAATGGTGAATGCCAAAGGAAAAGATAAAGCACAGGTGTATCCAGAGTGTGGAGGGTACTGTGCTTTTCACAATGGCAAATTGACATAGACTACCAGAAACAAAATAAATTGCTGCAAAACACACACACACACACACACATTTATTTTAAACGGTGGGAGACCAAGTTCCAGTTCCAGTTCCTTTAGGAAAAATTTGTTTGCCAAGTTATATTTCCTATGAAGAAATAAAGGTTTGCTAACTTAGATATCTGACATAAATAATGGTATGTTTTTACTAATAGAAACTTCACAATTTGTATCTTATTTTGTACAATGGAGAAAAATTGACTATAATTTCAATTTTATTATGCATAGATAATTAAAGTCATGAAAAGCTTATACATCCTATTGTATGAGTGATATTGAAATGCCTTGTTTTTATATATAATAGTAAATGTTCTCATCCCAATCTTATGGAATCAGAATAATGGAATAGAATTATTAACTTGGATTTATAGACCTATGGTATTCACCTTTAGTGGGGGAGGGACAAATTCAAGTATATTGAGTATAAGCACTGTTTTGATATTAAATAAGTAGTTGTATCTAACATTACAGAATTCAAATGTCTTATGGTGCCATGGTGGTATAGTAATTAAGCAGATAGACCCTAGAGCTAGGCTACCTGAGTCCAAATGCTGGTTCTGTTCTTACTAAAGTTACAGGTTAATTAACAGCTCCAATTTTCCCATCTGTGAAGTGAGAAATAATAGTACCAACTTCATAGGTTTGCTGTAAGGCTTAAGTGAATTAATGTATATTAAGCACTTAGAATAGTGTCTGGCACATAGTAAGTGCCCTATATATGCTTGCTATTTAAAAATATATTAAAAGTTTTCTTAGCACTGTCTATAATCTTGGAAAATTATGGCAGGAACTTTACCAGAATTTTGTCAGGATTGTTTACGAATATCAGCTATTCTACAATCACTTTTAAAATTAAAATGAAAATCCAACTTTTCACTCACTTGGTTAATGTTGCAATTATTCACTGGTCAGACAAGAGAAAGTGGCAGACAGCTACCAAGGCCACTAAGGCTTCCCAAGTAAAGAAATGCTGCAGGGAGAGGGAGGAGGAGGAGGAGGAGGGAAGAGAAAGAGGAAGTAGAGACAGAGGAAGTATTTGGGAATTTGCTCTTTCACATTTGGGGGTTTTGAGTCTTTGAAGATATGCTTTTGAAGAAGGCACTGAGGATTAAGAAAGGGTGATTACCTAGAGGAATCTTAAGCTACAAAGGGCAGTTAAAGAAAAAGGTACATAATAAATAGAGTATTCTTTTTTTAAGATTTTATTTATTTAACAGAGAGACACAGCAAGAGAGGGAACACAAGCAAAGGGGATGGGAG